>NC_052152.1:133636459-133685599 GCF_902713615.1 Scyliorhinus canicula | reverse complement strand
GGGGAGGGAAGGGCGAGCGATCGATCCGAGGGGGAGGGAAGGGCGAGCGATCGATCCGAGGGGAGGGAAAGAGCGATCGATCGAGGGGGAGGGAAGAGCGATCGATCGAGGGGGAGGGAAGAGCGATCGATCGAGGGGGAGGGAAGAGCGATCGATCGAGGGGGAGGGAAGGGCGAGCGAGCGATCGATCGAGGGGGAGGGAAGAGCGATCGATCGAGGGGGAGGGACGGGCGAGCGAGCGATCGATCGAGGGGGAGGGAAGAGCGATCGATCGAGGGGGAGGGAAGGGCGAGCGAGCGATCGATCGAGGGGGAGGGAAGAGCGATCGATCGAGGGGGAGGGAAGGGCGAGCGAGCGATCGATCGAGGGGGAGGGAAGGGCGAGCGAGCGATCGATCGAGGGGGAGGGAAGAGCGATCGATCGAGCGGGAGGGAAGAGCGAGCGATCGAGGGGTAGGGAAGAGCGAGCGATCGAGGGGTAGGGAAGGGCGAGCAATCGAGGGGGAGGGAAGGGCGAGCGATCGAGGGGGAGGGAAGGGCGAGCGATCGAGGGGGAGGGAAGGAAGAACGATCGATGGGGAGGGAAGAGCGAGCGATCGAGGGGGAGGGAAGGGCGAGCGATCGAGGGGGAGGGAAGGGCGAGCGATCGAGGGGGAGGGAAGGGCGAGCGATCGAGGGGGAGGGAAGGAAGAACGATCGATGGGGAGGGAAGGAGCGAGCGATCGAGGGGGAGGGAAGGAAGAGCGATCGAGGGGGAGGGAAGGAAGAGCGATCGAGGGGGAGGGAAGGAAGAGCGATCGAGGGGGAGGGAAGGAAGAGTGATCGAGGGGGAAGAGAGATCGAGAGGGGAGAGAGATGATCGAAATTGGGGGGGGGGGGGGGGGGGGAGACGACGACTGGTGTTCTGTTCCTCTGATGAATTGTGGAAGCCCATCAAACTCTCCCCACCTTCTCAACTGGAACAAAGGTAGCAATGGGAACCTGGCAGCCTGTGAGAATCAGCCTGTAAATCCGTCCAAGAGATTTCCGAGAGATATCTCCAAGTCATGGTTCCTTTCTACTCCTGCTCATGCCCCATCCTGGAAGGAGAGGGAGGAGATTGAAGATAAATAACCCTCACTAGATAGGAAGTAGAAATTAGAAGACAAAATTAGATATTCTGTGACACTTGTGCATGGGCCTGAGTGTGAGCGTGTGGGGTTGGGGATGCTGTATAAATCAACTCAAGCTCTGGTGGAGGAGGAGGAGGAAGCCATCAGGGTTCCCACTGCTGAATGCACAACCTCCTTTGGTAACGGAGGACAAAAACAGGGACACGGGTGGAAATGTGTCCATGCCAGAAGCCGGTATGAATCAACATATTCTGATGGGGTCAGAATAAGAGGTAAATAATCCTAGCTCTCAAATAAATGGAACACAGTCACAATGTCCCCAATATTATCCCCTCTCTACCAATGATCTAATCCTTATTATTGACTCAGTGTGTCACAACTGGAGTGAGGTACATCATGTACCAGAACCATTGGGTAGATAAACGTGCCCCTCTTCCCACCGTTTGTTCCTTAAAATAACACAAAAAAAATCCCCATCTTTTTTTTCTGACTAAAAACACTTGTCCAGCTTCCTCTTTCAGAGGTGATAAGTGGCCCAATATCGCTATCCAGTGTTTTCTGTGATCATCAGCACCGCTTCATAGCAGAGATCTTATAACCTGCATTAGAAAACGTCTGTAGCAAAGAGAAGTGGTGTAGCAAAGAGAAGTGGGAATTAAAACTGGGCTGTTGGATTGAACTCGCCCTGGAATTTGAAAATTAGCACGTGTCACACCTCACTGCAGAGTGGGGAGCAGACAGCATTACATCAGAGTCTGGCTTCGTCTCCAGGAGATCAATAACATTTCACATCTGGGAGGGAGTCCGCAACCCAAGGACAAACCCGGCAGATGCAGCGTAGTAAATACTTTGAACAGATCTGCGAGCAAGCTGCTCAATAAACCTGTGCTTTTCATCCGCTCAAGTCTCCTCCCTATTCCCTTCACACGCTCCTTCCCCCCCCCCCCCGCAAATCACAAACAGTTTACAAATGGCACTATTTTACTGATGTTATTCTGGCAATGATAAAGATGTGGGGAAGGAAGGGGGGGGGGGGGGAAAGAGAAGAGATGGAGACCGAGACAAGGGAGAAAATGGGGGTGAAAGGCAAGCAAAAGAGTGAAAGCGTGCGCAAGAATGAAAAAGCAGGAGCATAACAGAGATGGGAAGAGCGCAAAAGGGAAAGAAGAAAAAGAGAGAGACAAAAGAAGCTGACAGAATTGAAAAAGATCAGCTTTCTACAATTCTCTTGCACCCCCACCCAAAAAAGCCAAAGCTTTTAATGGCTGATGGAAGTCGTCATTATAACAATTCTCAAATGGCAGGGATCCCAGTTCATTTCCAAACAATCCTATCACTACACTCACAGCTGTCTGAGCCAGTGCACAGATATCAGGTATTAAACCTTAAACTGTCTGATTTTTATGAAAATCTAATCTAGGCTAATGACGGCTTTCTATGTGGCGAGACAGTGGAGAGAGCTCATTTACATTCCGATGGTTGGGCTTCCTGCTGACTCACTGTTGGCTGGGTGCACAGCTTCATTTATTGTCTTCCCAGCAAGCAGCTCCTTTCTCAGGTCAGATCACTGCATCAGAGTCGGGGATTCGGGAAATTCTTTAACAAAATTTTTTTTAAAAGGAAGCAGCTTTGCGAACGAAACGTCCTGCCACAGCTGCTGAAAGGAGAATTTCACTTGTCCACAATGTGCTGCACAATTTAACAATCCACAGTCACACCGGTCGAATTCAAAGAACATGCATCTCCTCATCAGGGAGGGGGGTATCGGTGCTGGGGAATAGATTTCCTTCTCTTGCCAGTTCCAGAGCGTAGGGGGCTCAATGCATCTAAACTCTTCCTAGCTACAGGCAGGTTCGTGCACAGACCAGTCTGAGCCAAAGTGGGAGGTTGAACATGGCGCTGGAACCAGCATACAGCCACTTGGATCAGTCGAGTTAAAGCCGTTTTATCGTGGCGATTTATATTTTTGATATTCTGCGTAAATATTCTACACACCCATTCTTCATCCATTTTACTACAGTCTGTGTTTTAGTTGGGAGGTGGGTGGGTACAGAGGGTCACGGCATATGTGATGCACTATCAATTGCATGAAAGACTCAGATTGGTACAACTGTGGCTTTATTACAGTCAGATGCCGCCTACTGCAGCTGGCAGAATGGCTGATCAGGAGGAGTCATGCCTATTTATACGGCTCCTTGTAGGCGGAGCTAGTGTAGGTCCTACTGTACATCCCCTAATACAGGTGCACACAGTTAACACAGTGGATCACCACAATATGTTCAACGCCTAAACAATTGTTTGCCTGGCTTTGGGCACAAGTGGCCCCGATTAGAATCAGCATCGAGGGTGTCTGACTCCATTACCCCTTCAGACAGTGTGTGGGGCATTCGGCTCACTGTGTACCAATAGGCAGGCAGCAAAATCACACCAGTCAGCTCTTGAACCACACCACTGTAGATTTACTGTAAGGGCTGGTTTAGCTCAATGGGCTAAATCGCTGGCTTTTAAAGCAGACCAAGCAGGCCAGCAGCACGGTTCGATTCCCGTACCAGCCTCCCCGGACAGGCGCCGGAATGTGGCGACTAGGGGCTTTTCACAGTAACTTCATTGAAGCCTACTCGTGACAATACGCGATTTTCATTTCATTTTTCATTATACCATTTCCTGATCCCCACTGCCTGGGTGAAGGAAATAAAATCGCCGTTGGTTCCCCTCTAAATCATTATCCTTTTCACTGCCTCAATGTCCTAAAGCTCTTTATTGCTGATTACATACTCGGAAACGTAATCTTTATTGCAACGTAGGAGAATACAGCATAAAATTTCCACACGAGGAAGATCCCAAAGACAGGAATTAAATACAGTGTTGCTCCTGGAGGGATATTTATTGGCCAGGACACATCGGAGAACTCAACTTCCGAATTAATCCTATTGGATCTTTTATATCTACCCTGGAGGGCTCATCGGAGCCTCAACGTCCCCAAGATGAAACTTTGGTCAGTAAAGAAAGTAAAAGTAAAGTCGCCATAATCCCAGATGACCATAGGCTGCTTTCCCTTTGAGGGGGAAGAGCGGATTGGTGGTAATCTAACCAGAGGATCACCACACCTCAAGTGAGGGGCAACGTTGAGAAGGTGGGGCTTTCATGAATAACCTCAGCTGGTACAGGAATTGAACCCATGTTGTTGGTGTTCCTCTGCATCACAAACAGCTGTCCCGCCAACTAACTTGAAACGACCACCAATCAGTATGGGAGTAAATTGTGGTGTCCAACCCCCAAAACATGTAAAATACAATCTTCCGTATCCCACTGAAAACAAGAAATTAAATGGTTTGATCAATAGCTGCCAATATCGCTTGTTTGCTGAGGTCTGGGGGATTCAGCCTCGACAATAGGATCGAGTTTCACTTGCTAAAACAGATCTGTAGACAGGATGTATCCAACACCACTAGCTGACCCTGGAGCATGGCACTGAGGTGATGGTGCCAAAATGAAAAAGACTGTTGCTGCTTATTCTGCTACACTGACTATGAAAATAGGCCAACCACACCTCCAGAATCTTGATAACACAGCATCAGTCAAGTGTATCCGTCAAGTCTGTCAGGACTGCAGTGCTGAAATGATGGCTCAAATATTTATATCAATTTATGGGTCATGCATTGCACTTGGTGATAACTGGCCACGAAAAGATGGGGTGGCCAGTCTTTGGATTTTTAGTCCATCTGGCCACAGTCCATCCAGTATGGCTTCACATCGGATATTTTGACCCAAGTCTAGTTCCCTCAGGTGAAGCACCTGCAGGGGGTTTATGTTCAATCCTATCCTGGTGTGCAACAGTCTCAATGCGATGGGGGGGTGCAAGAGTCAGGTTAGGCCTTCTGGTCTCATGAGTTCAACAACTGTAGACTGTGAACCTCCATCTTGATCCGCTGATTTCTGTTACTGGATTCCTCCGGCTTGTCCCAACGCACCCCACTCTCCTCCACAAGGCCACTCTCCTCCACTCCCTTGTGGTTCAGTTTTGTCCCACTGGGCTTTGTTCTATTAACACATTCTGCCACCCTGCCTTGCCACACGAACACACTTCCATACCTAATGGTTCCTTTGTCCGTGACATCTTTGTCAAACTCTCCTTAGCTCTGACCAATCAGGGACTTTTCATTCTGCCCCACCCGTAGAAATCTTTTTGTAAAATATTTTTATTCTCCATTTTCACATTTTCTTCGGAATTTACACCCCACCAACAAACAGTAAACGGTAACAAATACCTCCCACCACCCCAAACGACGGTTCACCTGACAATACAAGCATCAAATAAAACAAACCCTCCCACGGTGGGAGAAACAATGGAAAAAGAGAAAAGGGAATCAGGAATCGCCTACGGTCACCATTGACCTATAGAGTCCACCCCCCCCCCCCCTCCCCCTAACATTCAATGCCATCCAATCCTTGAAAGAGTACCGCAAATACCAACCATGAATTGTAAACCCTCCCCCCTCCCCGACTCCTCCCCTCCACTTCCTCTTATAAAACTCCTTCCCCCAAGCTCTGTTCCTTCTCCCCAACTTTCCACCCCGGCTAGACCACTCGGAACCTGTTCTACCGGGCTCCGATGGCCGTAGCCCCTCCCCCCACCTCATTCCTGTTCACTGGCCAGCTTAAACTGACCAGCATGGAGGCCCCCGCCCAGGTCTCTTTCCCCCTTGCCCGGCCCCAGGTAAACCAAGAAATCCTCTTTAGCACACAAACCCCACATACACACCCAAGCCCCAAAGAACCATCATTGCAAGTGAAAGTCTCACCTCTTCCCTTGTCCAAATTTATGCAACGTTGGCTCATTTAGTACATACACCAACACGCAGTGAAAAAATACAGTCATGAGGCTACATCGGTACACGACCATTTCTCAATTCTACCAGTCCTTCCGCCATCGCAAACTCCTCCGCTGCTTCCGCCGTCCCAAAATAAAAGTCCTTGGATTTGTAGGTCACCCTTAACTTAGCTGGGTACACTATGCCGCACTGCACCTTACTGATGTACAGTACCTTCTTCACCCGGCTGAAGGCAGCCCGCCTCCTCGCCAGCTCCACCGTAAAGTCCTGATATATGCGTATACCAGCTCCAGCTCACTGCACCACCCGCTTCTGCTTTGCCCAGCACAGGACCTTCTCCTTCACACTGTACCTATGGAAACACAGTTACTACCCTTGGCGGCTCACTCGCCCTTGGTACAGGCCTCCACGACCGATGAGCCCGATCCAGTTCATATCTGGAGGGATCACCCCTCTCCCCCAATAACTTAGCCAACATCGTGGCAAAATACTCAGTCAAAATACTCGCCTTGCACCTCCGCCGCTGTGCTCAATACCGCCGCCCTCACCGGGGCAATCACCTCCTCCACCAGCACTTTCAATACCGCCCCCATCTCCTTCCTCATCACCTCCATGTTTTTTGTGAACTGCCTTTTGAGTTTCACGGCCATCACCATAGTCATTTCTTCAGCCGTGGGCAATGCGGCCTCCCCTGGTGCCCCAGCCTCCACTTTTCTTGCTGTCCCCGCGGTGACCTTTCCATTCCCCAACGGACTTTCAGCCGCTTTTTTCACGTTTTTAAAAAAAAACTTAGTTTCAACATTTCCCTTCACTGTGCCTTCTCCCTGCTTTTGCCGCCTCCGTTGCCCCTGGGACCGGGAGTTAAACCCCAAAAATGCCATTCCCGAACGGGAGCCCTCCAATGTGCCTCTCACCCGCCTTCACCGGAAGTCACCCATAGACATTTATTACATTTCTATCCCCTTCCAGTTCTGTAAAAGGGTCATATTGACTCAAAATAAACTGTATTTCTCTCTACAGACGCTGCCTGACCTGCTGAATTTACCCAGCAATTTCTTTTTCTATTGCTTTGCTACTTTCCCACCCTCACCTTCCAGACAGTGTGGAATCTCCAAACAGAATGAATGATGCACAGCAAGAATTCTTACAACACCAGGTTAAAGTCCAACAGGTTTGATTGGAATCACTATGAGCTCCTTCATCAGGTGAGAATGAATGATTCTACTGTTTATTGCATCACCTGAGGTGCGTCACAAAGTTGTCCTGTGGTCTGGGTCACCCTGTGAGTAGGGGACACAGTGCCTCGTGTGTCCTGCAGCCTGTGCCACCCTGTGTGGAGGGGGTGCAATGCTGGAGGAGGACCTTAGAACCAGAGCCAGTCACTTACACAGCCCAATTGTCTGTCAGTGACCCCCGAGTCAATGCTCAAAATTTTAAAACTAAATCTACTACCACATGATCATACACCACTTTTTTTTAACCTGGCAACAATTGAAGAAACAACTGAAGAAACGCGAAGAAACAATGAGGGGCAGCACGGTAGCACAGTGATTAGCACTGTGGCTTCACAGCGCCAGGGTTCCAGGTTCGATTCCCTGCTGGGTCACTGTACGGAGTCTGCACATTCTCCCCGTGTCTGCGTGGGTTTCCTCCGGGTGCTCCGTTTCCTCCCACAGTCCAGTGCTGGTTAGGTGGATTGGACATGCTAAATTCCCCTTAGTGTCCAAAAAGGATAGGAGGGGTTATTGGGTTAGAGGGGGGGGGGGGGGGGGGGGGGGGGGAAGTGAGGGCTTAAAGTGGGTCGGTGCGGACTCGATGAGCCAAATGGCCTCCTTCTGCACTGTATGTTTTATGTTCTATAACCTGGGATAAAACATTAATGAAGTATTTGACGAGGAAGGAACTGTACTGTGGCAACACGGGAAGTTCTCGGACCTTCATGAGTACAAGCCAACTAGGTTCTGGCTTAACTCATCATCTGGAGAGGAGAGGGAGGGGCAGACAGTTGAGGAGAGGGTGGGAATGAGATGAGATGAGATGGTGAAATATGGAGGGTAAGAGAGACAAGAGAAGGGAATAAAGGAACACCGGCAGGTAATGCAGAGAGAGTCAAGCTGTCCTGAGAGGATGCAGTGCAGTACAACACACTGAAGCAGTCAGATACTGTAAAAGGTGAACTCAATGATTTATGCAGCCAGTATTGCAGGAGGTTAAGAGTTGGATTGCGATGCAAAAACTATGTATTTTCACCCTTTGGGAATGTATAGGAATGAAAAGGGAGCAGACACGTCCGGAAGACATCACTGAATAGCTGTTGGGAATGGGAACCTTGCATGGAGTTTTCCCTCTCTATCCAATGGCATTAAAGGTGATGTGTCCAATTACCCACCTGGTTGTCAGTAAATTGGAACCTCGACTGGCACTCCAGTGCCATACTGGGGGGCGTGCTGCACTACCAGAGGTACCATCTCTCATATCTGATTTTAAACTAAGACACCACCTGCCCTCTCAGGTAGAAACAACCAAAACACTGGTTCATTCCCATTTTACAACAAGTTTCAACTGGAGAGGCCTGTACCTGTTCTTTGGGAGCAGCCTACTATTTAGTCCCATTTCCCTCTCCTACATCCATTTGAAACTGATGTTAAGGCAGAGAGTGCAGCAGAATCCACTGCATATTTAAAGAGCCGGAGAATTTTCCCTAGTGTCCAGTCGATATGTTCCCCTCAATCAAACGTCATTATAAAGAGATTATCTGATCATCATCATGAATGGAAGTTGCTGTTTGCAAATTAGCTGTTGTGTTTTCTACATCACATCAGTAACTACATTTCAAATCTTTTGACTGTAAAGCACTCGAGAAGTTTCACGGTGGTGAAAGGTGTTAAATAAGGGTAGCTCCCTCCTTGTTATTCCATCTTTTGGATGAGGTGTTAAACAGCCCGGTTGATCGACTGTTGACCTGGACAGGCCAGAGTACCATATAGAACATAGTGCAGGAGGAGGCCATTCGGCCCATCGAGTCTGCACCGACTCACTTGAGGCCTCACTTCCACCCTATCCCCATAACCCAATAATCCCTCCTAACCTTTTTGATCACTAAGGGCAATTTATCATGGGCAATCCACCTAACCTACACGTCTTTGGACTGGAGGAGGAAACCCACGTAGACATGAGGAGAACGTGCAGACTCCGCACAGATAGTGACCCAACGGGAATCGAACCTGGAACCCAGGCCCTGTGAAGCCACAGTGCTATCCACTGGGCTACCCATGGATGACATCTCTCAACATCAAAAGAATTGTATAAAACCAACAAAAGCAAAACAGGATCCTGATCATCCACCTCTGTGCAGTTTGCTATACGCACGGTAGCACAGTGGTTAGCACTGGTCCCAGGTTGGATTCCCGGCTTGGGTCACTGTCTATGCGGAGTCTGCACATTCTCCCCGTGCCTCCGTGGGTTTCCTCGGAGTGCTCCAGTTTCCTCCCACAAGTCCCGAAAGACGTGCTTGTTAGGTGAAGTGGACATTCTGAATTCTCCCTCTGTGTACCCAAACAGGCACCAGGCTATGGCGGTTAGGGGATTTTCACAGTAACTTCATTGCAGTGTTAATGTAAGCCTACTTGTGACAATAAAGATTTTATGTGAAGTGGTTCGGGAAGTGTGCTAAGGTACTGTATTAATACAAATTTTCTTCCTTTCGTTTCTGAAAAAGGAAATGTGATTTAAGCATGTATTCAGAGTCTAGCACTGATGCTGCATGGCTAATGTTAAACATTCCACTTACAGCATTCCCAAGGGCAGCCATCTCAGTGTTATTTGTGCCAAGTGCTATTTGAAGACCCAGTTATTGTTCAGTAATTGAGGGGAGGGGGGCGGTGGGGGGTTATCACATCGAACAAAGATGCAAGGAGGCTGAGGGAGTAATGTGGAACTTTCACATTTGCTCTAACAATACAAGTAATTTTTTTTTTAAATCAAGGACTAAATGATAGGTTTGTCTGTCAAAATTGATGGCTTAAAGTTTTGAATTAACTTGTCAAATGAGAAAAGTGGACCTTTAAAAAAAAAAATTAATTTCTTAACACATCTGGACGATGAACTCAAAAGGTAGACATATTATGGCTACCAGAAACTGCCAACAAGCTGCAAGTTGACAATGATCAGTTTGGATTGCGCAGGAGTCTGGTCTGTGTTTCCACCCTCCTTGGAACATAGGAACAGGAGCAGACCATTCAGCCCGTTGACATGCTTTGCCGTTCAATTAGATCATGGTTAATTGTTTTCCTCAATGCCACTTACCCATGCTATCCCCCCTCAATACCACTTACCCATGTTATCCCCCCTCAATGCCACTTACCCATGCTTTCCCCCTCGCCCTGGTTTCTCATTAGTCTCCAGAAAACTATCAATTTCCATCTTGAACATGTTCAATGAATGAGCTTCCACAGTGCCCTTGTGCCAGCATCCTTTACTTGGGAAGTGTAAAGATGCATTTTCTCAGACTTCATAAATGAACACAAAAGGGCATTTATTAATTGTACAGCAGCCTTATGGCTGTAACTTGCTCCTAAAATTCCCTTTGCCCAGTAGCCTCTCACATCATGGGGTTATTCTACACTCGAGTTCCGATTGGTCACCTGCCTTTAAGAGGAACAATCACCACAGAAAGGATCTTGGCTTTGCCCCTCCGTCTTTCGGACCTTGCCCAGAAATCGCTGGGCCGTTTACAGGTAGGTGCCTGCTTGTTCAGTTCCAGCTATCTGAAGCTACAATAAAGCATTCTTCTAGAATACAGCATTCTTCGAGAACTGCATTAGGGAACTAGGCAATTTGGCCCAGATGGTTTATGCTCCACACAAACCTCCTTGCATCCCTGATCTAATACCATCAGCATATCTTTCTATTCCTTTCTCCTTAATGTGACCCCTTAAAAGACATCTATGCTATTTATGTCAGTCGTCTCAAAGGCAATTAGGGACGGCCAAGAAATACTCAGCTATGCCCAGATCCCATGAAGTAATTTTTTAAAAACTATTCTGCGGTAGGATGTTTGATTCTGTATTTAACAAAAAAATGGCAAGATAGGACAGAAGGTGATGGGCGGGATTCTCCATTACCCGACATCGATATCGTAATCACGATCCGTCAGAGAATCAACTCGGACGCCAAAATCAGGGCTGACGCCGGTTTGGCGTCAGTCAGCCATGCTCCACCCCTCCAGAATGGCATCATCGCATTGCGCGCCGCTGCAACGGCATTGGCGCAGCATCAGCTGGCCCTCCTGCAATGCTCCGGCTCCGATGGGCTGAGTTCCCGATGGCATGGGCTATGTGTGGTCTCAGCAATGGTGAGCCTGGTGCGGTGCCTGCGGACGGAGGGAGAGGGTGTGCGGACAGTGTCCAGCACTGCCACACTGGGCCCAGATCCGTGCCGCTGGCCAAGGGGCTACTGCCAGGGCTGGGGGGAGGGTGGCTGCAGCCTGTCAGCCCTGTGTGTGTGCAGCACAGACCTGGCGATTCTCCAACCATTTTCAGTGTGTAGCGTGGGTGTTTCATGTGGCGCTGGTGTTCGCCTCTCACCGGTAGTGGCGTTGGCACTTGATTAGCCTCAGGAATGGAGAATCCAGCTCCATATGTCTACATGGATCACACTTACAAGGAGCTCCTTCAATGGGCAAATACACCTCTAGACATGTATATATACACACACACTGTAGAACCATACACTGATGTGTGTGCGCACACACACACTGCGTAGATACTGGCGTGCGTGCACATACACAGCCCTAAAATGAAATAAAAATAAGCACAATAGCCAATTGATGGAGCCAAATTTGCCATTTGGATTTCAAATGAAAAACAAAGAGTCATATTCCAAATATGGAGCAGGAATGGGAATAATGGAAGATAGAAAGAGTTCAACTTGGTCATCTGGACATACCCTTTATCAGCCACCCTTCATCAGCCCTTCAGCAAGTTTCTGTGATCCAATCCTTCAGTCAGCAATCTCTCCTCCTTACCTATATGGGGAGAATAGATAAACCAGAATAGACAAACCAGGGGAGGTGAAATGCACCTCTTAAGAGGTGTTGGAAGATGAGGAAAGGAAACTGTAATGGACATACGGAGAAATGAAGAAAAGGCAAGGGGTTGGGGGTCAAAAACCAAATGATAGTACAGCTTTATGAGCCAAGTGGCCTAATCCTGTTCCTATTTACAGTGCGTCCTGCAATTTTTGAGGCAATCCTGAACAAAGATGCCAGTAGGGGTTTCCCAAGCCTGGGTCATTGTGAAAGGGAATATCTGATCAATTCCTAAAGTCTTTATAGGATGCTCTAAAACTAACCCGAAAGGTCTCCACCCCCATTAGTCACAGCAACAACATTGAGATCTCAATCATTTAGCATTCCGATTCGCATTTATAACAAATACAAGGACTCCCAAAGTAAGACTTTTTAAAAAGGCAGGTCAGTCTTTATTTAAAGTTTAATTGAGCACTAATTTACAGAAAAGTCAGTTCAATGATGAAGTATCCGTTTTATGTTAAATTATGGCAATATAGACAGACAGGGGGTCAACAAGGCTGTCTCCATCAATAGCTTGTTTTTAAGGAAACCAAATTACCACAGAACAACTCTCCAGGGCTAAATTCATTTTTCTCAGTCTCTCCGCTCCTGTGAATTTGTATAGTGCACAGTGTGTCAAATCCGAGAGTGGGAGCTAAACCCACAACCTTTTGATTCAAGTGGAGTGGTATACCGGCTAAGCCATCGTGGATACTAGCACTACGACCCTGGCTATTTACCAGACTATAATATCTTTTGCAGTGTGGAGTGAATCCTCCATCACTTCTCAGCTTCCACTACTGACAATAAATCTTTAAGATAGGTCCTTTTAAAATAAAAGTCTGCAAGACCCAAGAAAATCTAGGAATGGTAGGAGAAAGACACCCTACACGTCACTGGGGCGGGTGAAAGAGAACGGCGCACTAGCCATTCATGGCTCTTTGTGGAGTCTGAGATGGATAGTGTAACTTCAGACACAAAGGGCTTGTTCTTTTTATTCAGTGAGCTGCATGAATTAACTCAGTGAAGCAGAGTCCCCATCTCTCTCTCTCTCTGTGACAGCCGGCTACTGTTTATGTAGATGTGAAGTAACAGATCACTTTTGACCTACATTTGTCACATGCAAGTCTGTTTGTCTATTGTGCAGGCAAAAAAAAACAAGAGGTCCCTTTAATACTGAAACCCCATGTGCACCTCATTCCCTCAATGCCTTTCAGTGAGTTGGGAGGGGGGGGGGGGAGGGGGGGGGTGTTGGTGACGGAGGCGGTCGAGGACTTTCTCCAGTCGGTGGAATCCAGGCTCTGACTGATTTGCTCGAGTCAGCATTCTACGTAACACTGACAGTGGAGTTCTGCATCCGTGTAAGGTGTGCTTTACCCAGTACAGCACAGTCTGCAAAAAAAAACAGAAGTGGGGCAGTGAAACAGCAAACCAAACTGGCACTTAGCAGCAATTGGGAGCTGCCTCTCCTTAAGTCATCTCATCCATCTTTTGGCATACTGCACCAAGGCACATTTGTGCATGCGTGTGCCGGCAAGTACAGAAGATCAGAGTCAATAGAGGGGAAAATGAACTCTTCAATTAAAAGCAGGAGTCCAGACACAGAATAATCATTGTTGTTCACAGCACAGGGATGGTTAAAAATCATTGGCAACTGGGAGCAAGGTGATTTGGACACAGATTCCTATTTATTTGGAGGGGGGTGGGGTGGTGGTTGGGGGGTGGTTGGGGGAGGGGGGGGGGAACAATTAATGAGCTGAAAACTGAAGGGCACATCAGAACCATGAAGCAAGGAGGCTGGCGGGCGGGAGAAAAGAGAGGAGGAGTGCAAAGTCACAACAATTTTATCTTTGTATTGTCTGTAATGCAGCACTTATGTTTTGGTGCATTTAACAGTCTTATGTAATATTGCTGCAGTTTCCCAATAGCCCTGTTCAACAACTGAAGTCCTGCCATTTTTAGGGTAGCTCTGTGACCTTTAGAGATATCCCCTTCAGGTTTTAACAGTTGGATAAACGAAAAGGGTCCTCATGAAATCAGTAAGCAGTCTGCATCTGCGAGACATACACTCGAGACACAGCGAATGAAGACCAAACAAAGGCAAACAGGCAGCTTCGTTAAAAAGAAAAAAATTAAAGAGCTTCTGTATTCAGAAATTACGATTGTCTATCTTGATATTTCAAGTGACCAGACAACCTCTTGAAATCCGGCATTGCTTGGTTTGAAGTTTCAGAGTCAAATGCAAAACCCATTTTCCTTTCACTCTTCCAGACTACGATGGGATGGGCGGCGGTGGGGGGGCGGGCGAAGGAAGAGAAAGAGATAACTAATAGCTTGAATGTCACCCCCTCCCCCATGTCTTTCGTAGACTCCCCTGCTTACGGCAGCAACTGTTAATTAAGGCATTTAATTCAGAGACAAACCAAAGCCCCTTCAGGTGCACTTCAACAACTGCTGAAATTTTCCACCGAGGGCTCTCGAGACATCTCTTTCCCCTCGAAATCAGACAGCGAGTGCACGAGACTCAGACATGCACACACATAGGCAGAGCGATGGACACAAGGGGGACACAGCCACATGCACACCTCTCATCTGACGGCAGCAGTTCTAAAATTAATCATCGCCGCAGAGACCAACAAACACTTCCCCCACCCAGTTTACTCAACTCAGTCAGAAAGACAACCCCGTCTGCAGCCTACCCTGCAATTTAGGTTTCAGACAAACAACAGGGTTCAGCTCCCCAGCCATGACTGACCTTGGTTGCCTGATATTTCTTTCCCTTCAGGATGAAAGTACCAGAGTAGCTTTCCTAACACCCCCCCCCGGCCCTCCTCCCCTGTAATTAGAAGTACTAGAAGCAGACAGCAGGCGTGTTGGGGAAAAGACAGGTTGATGTTTCAGCTGAAACCCATCATCAGCACTGATTGACTGCTACCTTCAGCTTACTGCCATGGTTTGAGAATTTATGTTTGAGATATTGACATTCCAAAGCAAACGCGACTTAAACCCCAGAGCTGGGAAAAGTCACTGATCAGTTAGAGACCCCAAATAGATTCCGAAATTGTATTAATTTAGAGTCAGCTACATCACTGGGCAAAACTCAATGACACAGCGAGTCAGTTATTATCTCATGTCCAAGGACATTGGCTCACCCCATGACATTTGTTGGGGATTTTACTGCTGTGCGTGGGCCCCAGCAGTTTAGCATCACATCTGTGAGACAACACCTCGGACAGTGCAGCACTCCCTCAAGATTTTGAGTAATCCGAGCTGTGCTCGATTGAGTGTGCGCCTGTTTGGTGCTGTGCCGTCTCAACCATTAAATTCAGTTAGGCAGGGACTACCATCGATCATGTTGCACTCAATGACATGTTAGAGATGCTTTTTGATAGGGTTTCCTCTTGTAAATTGACTCAAAATAGGTTAATGGGAACTAGATCAGATTAGAGAGCAGTTACACATTTTATATCACTCCATATTAAAATGATACAGTACTTTTTTTTCCAAAAGGAGCATTTCTAGATAGTGAACTCTTAGGGAACTTTTTTCAGTTGGAAAGGCACCAGGTTTGGGTCTTGCAATCTAAACAGATTTATTTTTGTCTGGTGGGACATTAAAATACCATGGTTTGGAAATGCTGTTTCAGTCTGTTCTTCTAGTCTGGATATTAAGGAGAGTGATTATATAGTCTGAAGTTCACTCAATGAAAGTGAAAGCACTTGCTTTCCAGACGGACCACAAAACCAGCTTTGATACCAGGTTAGCACATTAAAATTTACCTCCACACCTCTAAGTGGAGGGAGAAGAAGAAGAGAGGCTGAAGGGCTGGCCAGAGTGCCTACTTCCAATCGCCATATGTTCCCTCATTTCTATTGACAATCTATGCCATGTGCAAACCTGGTGAGTAGAGAAAGGCTCGACTGTGATGCAACCATCCCAGTTTTTGTCTGGGTACAAAGTTGCCTCACCCGAAGAGTGTTATCAAAGCATCAATCAGTCATTCAAGGTGGGGAAACTCCAACAAGTAGCAGTTTGCTGAACTCTCTATGTGCCTCAATTAGATAAACAGAATTGGTTACAAATTTATTAGTTTCCACCAAGTCTCGCGCATTTACTGCTACACTAAGTACCCAGGGCAAGGAGGGAAAAATAATCTAACGTGAAAGGAGGTGGAAAAATATCTTCCAAATTGTATTTTATAGTCTGTAAACCTTAGCAAACAAATTAAAAATATCTGCTTCTGAGCTCATTGCTTTTAATTCCCCAATGTAGAAGGTCTAATGATTCACATCCACTGGGAATATCTCCTGCAACAGAGGTCAGCAATGGTTTCAAATTTAGAATCACATGACCTTCATGCAAGATTGTGTTTTGCTTTTCATGTACAAACATGTCAACTTTCTACAGCTTCCAACTATGTGCCCCCATCAGCAGCCCTGGTCCCTGCAGATAACTCACTGTCCTCAGTGAAGCTTGCAAACCTGGTCAAAATTGAATTCTGCATTTCTAAACATCTATCACCACCGTAAGACATCCTAAAGCACATTCATACAATTCAGTTACGTTAAAGCTGTAATGTTGAAAAATGAAGCAGCCATTTGCACACACCTGGGTCCAAAATACAATGGAGAGACTTAAGGGGCGGATGTGATAGTTAACAGATAAATATTGGCCGAGGCACTGGAGAGAGCTTCCAATCTCCCTCCAACATTGTGGGATCTTTTACATCCGGCTGAGGGGCAGATCAACCTCGGTTTAATAGCTCATCCATAGATGGCAAACGTGGGACTCTCACAAGGCTCCATTAGTATCGGATAGGATAATGTGTTTACATCCCTGTTGCAGAGCTTGCCTTCTGACTAAAGTAGGAAGAGAAAGCTATCAGCAAACCAAGGTTGGCATCCTATTTAAAAGTGAACCTGCCAACGACCTCCATTTTCCTGTGATGTCATAAAGCAGACCCCATGGGCCTTATCCTGGTTCACTGCAATGCTGTCATAGTCTGGGTTTGCTCTTGGATGCTGCAGCAATCTGAAAACACAAGACCTTACAGCCTTAGAAAAGGCCATCTGT
This sequence comes from Scyliorhinus canicula, assembly GCF_902713615.1. Lineage (NCBI taxonomy): Eukaryota > Metazoa > Chordata > Chondrichthyes > Carcharhiniformes > Scyliorhinidae > Scyliorhinus > Scyliorhinus canicula. The sequence continues at coordinate 133,668,513 of NC_052152.1, read as the reverse complement.
TACACTGTAATGCCCAGGAAATATCATAAACCTGTCACACCTCAAATCCCAGCTGCACCTCAAACCCCAGCCATTTGTTGTGAAACATTTTGGGACATTAAGGATGCAATGGGTGCTATATAAATGCAAGTACATTGCCTTATTGAAAAAATGTGCCGTTTTTATCCCATTTGCCATTATTCTTCACTGTCAAATTCCTTATGGGGAAATAGATGGAGATGTACCGAATATGTCCCAACTTTGATCTACAGCACCAAGGTGACTTGAATTTCTTACTCAGCAGTTTGGCCCAGCTCCTGGCTCAGGAATAGATTAGCCAACCCTGCACCAACCCCTCCCGTTTGAAGTAATGCTATGACTGGGTAAGGTGCTCAAGAGCTGCCAGTACTGTGGAACTCCACCTCAACTTCCTGGCCCAGAGCAAGTAAAATTGTGTGAGATAATTGAGGAAGGGACAGAGGGCAATAAATCTCGACAGTTCCAAGATCGGAGCCCATAATCTAGGATGACATTTGCAGTAAGACGGAAGATTGCCAACTTTCAGGTGAGGCATCAAACCACCATTAAATCTGTCCTCTCAGGCGAATGAGAAATCTCTCTTCAAATAGTGCTTTGGGAAAGGGGTTATCCCAGATAAACACAGTATTTCCCCCCCACAGACAACACCTAAAACTGTGGTTATTATTTCATTACTTCTTGTGGATCTTTTGTTGTGCATAATTTGGCAATGTGTTTTGGACAGTACTTCAAATGTACTTAATTGCCTGAAATATATCTTGAAAAATTGCCTGAGATCATGAAAGATGGTTTATAAATGACAATTCCGTCTTTCTATACCCGTAGCCATTTCCTGGTACAAGATGGGTAACACAATGTACTACTGTCTCGAGTTGATTAATAGAGGGGGGTGGACAGTCTTGTCCTGTGCATCCCCAGGTAATTTTTGAAAGTTTCAGTGAAGGGCAGCAGTAGAGGTTTAAATTTCCAAACAGCATCTGTTTGAACCCTAAAGACCACCTAGGAGGCCAATTGCAGATTCTGTCGTCCCAGACTTGGATTGCATCTGGAAGGCAGTGAAATCGTAAAATACATACATGTTGTTATTATAGTCAATTTTCAAATTGCCAGACATAACACAACATCTATACAGCATATACTCTGCTACTTCAGTTGTACCAGTGCGAAACTATGCACAAAGATCTCTGTCCATCATCACCCCCACCTATTCCAATGACCACTGCAAATGTTACACTGAATTTTATGGTGGGAAAAGCGACTAAAATTATTTTAAAATTTTGAAATTTCTTTCAAATTGAGGCCTATTTCTACTTTGGGTCAATTTTCAGAGCTTTTTCCTCATGTGAAGGACAGACTCCATCCTGGTTATGGTGGTCAGTTCCCCAATGACGTCTTCAATCACACATAAAGCACGATAGTGTTGGAATCAACAGTCAACCGAGAATCTCTCAGCCAAGCCCGGTTCCAATTAGAAATGGCTCAGTGGTAGAACTCACGCCTCAAACTCAGAAGGCTGTGAATTCAAGTTCCATGCCAGAGCCTTGGCATATAAAGAGGCACAATAGTGAATACTTGTTCCCATTCATTTGAGCCACCAATCAGAAGAATGAAGGATGATGCCTTTTCTCAAATATTACAGGCAGTAATGCTTTACAAGTGCCTTCTGGGCTACAGCCCAACTTAATTCAAGCTGCAGGGAAGTACTGGGAATGTGCTGTACTGTCAGAGGTACTCCACTTCAGATGGGATGTTAAACCCAGGCCTAATCTTGCCTCTCAAGTGAACATAAGTAATCCATTGGTGTGCTGGAGAGTCCTGGTCAATAATTATCCCTGAATCAGCTTCACAAAATAGGTAATCTGGTCATTATCACATTGCTGTCTGTGGGAGCTTGCTGTGCACAAATTGGCTGCCACGTTTCCTACACAACGACAGTGACCACACTTCAAAGGCACTTTGGGACATCCCGAGTTTGCAAATAGTGATATATAACGGCAAGACTTCTCTTTCGCTCATGTTTTACTTCCCAGTGAGATGGTGATCAGAAGCAACCCATGATCAAATTACCTTCCAGAAAATTCTGCCACCTATTATATATGTATCATGGTGAACAACACTGCAGAGATCACAGCCTCTAATCTTAAGACCAACTAAGTGGCTGTGGTGCAGATGAAGATTGGCAGACAAGAGGTAGGCCCACTGATGCAGGCAGTCAACCAGCCAGCGTGCTTTGGTAGCAGGACAAGTGGGGTAAAAATAGGGTTCGCCTTTGCACAGTGAACTGTCAACAATGTCCCTTGTTCTCCAAACTCTCCAGTTTGAAAGAGCTCTTTGAAAAATCTCGCAGTACTGGACTTCCGCCTGTGGCATTGAACAAGGAGGTCAAGTAGGGTCAGCACAAGGGCAAGAACGGTAGAGCAGTAGGCAGTGGACTTGGCAGGGTGCATCCAACATGATAGCAGTGTTCATCCTTTGACTAAGCTACATTATAAACTGCCACTCCGTTCTATCAGGTGCACCTCTACACAAAAGAAAACAGGACAGGGTCTGAGCAAAGAGAGAAAAAAAATGCAGGTTAGTTTTGTATCTAGCATTAATCACAGAACACTCTTCTTCCATTCTATATCCCAGAATTGCACCTGAAGTCTGCCAACTCTATTCACATTGCCCAGCCACTGCCTACATGTTTTCTCACACTCTCCAAATTCCCCTGCGTCCTCCAACTTCCCTGAATGAAGTAAACCACTCCTGACCTCAAACACTTCCCAGCCTTTGTCGCCCTATAGTAAACAGACATCTGGATTTCCATTCTCCTCTTTGATGCTCAGCTTCCTTGATGGCCCAGTGCACTGAGTGAGTATACACTTTCTCACACCAGAACGTACTCATTTTGGATAGCTAGCTGGACAATGGATTGTTTCTGCACCAGCAGGAGGGTAAAAAGGGTTATAGCTAACTGAGCTAAAATCACCACAATAAATTACAATTTAAGACCAGGTCTTTGTATCTTGCCCATGGTATGAGGTAGAAAGGTAACCTGCAAGGAAGTGGGTGAAAACCTACTGAATGGAAATAGTAAAGACGCTAGGAATGAACGAACAATGCCACTTGTAGTAAGGCCAAATGACAGCCTTCCATCAGTCGCTCAATCTTGTCCCACTCTAAATTGACCTTTCACTGGCCTTCCCCACAAATACCCATGATCAAAGTCTAAACTCACATCTGCTCATTTCCAAGTTCAGCCTGTTGCCATTGGCTGAAGCAGGCAAAATTTATACCTGCACAAATTTACATTGAAAACATCATCCTCTCTTGTAAAATTCTGCTCGTCCTTCCATATGTCAAACACAGCCAGAGATGGGCACACACAGACAGGAGAGAGAGAGAGAGAGAGAGAGAGAGAGAGAGAGACTAGTCAGAGAGAGAGAGAGACACTAGTCAGAGAGAGAGAGAGACATTAGTCAGAGAGAGAGAGAGACATTAGTCAGAGAGAGAGAGAGAGAGAGAGACTAGTCAGAGAGAGAGAGAGAGAGAGAGAGAGACTAGTCAGAGAGAGAGAGAGAGAGAGACTAGTCAGAGAGAGAGAGAGAGACTAGTCAGAGAGAGAGAGAGAGAGAGAGACTAGTCAGAGAGAGAGAGAGACTAGTCAGAGAGAGAGAGAGACTAGTCAGAGAGAGAGTAGAGAGAGAGACTAGTCAGAGAGAGAGAGAGAGACTAGTCAGAGAGAGAGAGAGACTAGTCAGAGAGAGAGAGAGAGAGAGAGACTAGTCAGAGAGAGAGAGAGACTAGTCAGCGAGAGAGAGAGAGAGAGACACTAGTCAGAGAGAGAGAGAGAGAGAGAGACTAGTCAGAGAGAGAGAGAGAGAGAGACTAGTCAGAGAGAGAGAGACTAGTCAGCGAGAGAGAGAGAGAGAGACACTAGTCAGAGAGAGAGAGAGAGAGAGAGAGAGACTAGTCAGAGAGAGAGAGAGAGAGACACAGACAGACACAAAAAAAAAGACAGGCACACAGTCAGAGAGAATATCAATGTGTGGAATCAACTGGATTTCCTTTTGAACAAACTAATCAGCAATCACACAAAAAGACAGAGCCTGCACCATGTCTAGACAGTCATAACAAAGGGCAGTTGAAGTACTCAAGCAGACAGGGGCTGCAGTTTTCTCATTCCATGCAGGTGCTGCATTTATTCTGTTTCAGCTGGAAAAGCTTCAAAAAGGTGCTTTTTGTAAAAAAGAATCACTGTACTTGTCTTGATGTCTGACTCAGTGACCTGCTGTGTCAGCACTGTGATTTTGTCATCGCTCTTTTGTCTTTGACAATAAGCGAATTTCATTTCATTTCTTGTTTTGGGGGGGGGGGGGGGGGTTTGAGGGAGAGAGGCGTAAAATTTTATATCATTATAACCAGAGCACTGTCCAGAAAGCACATGACTGCAAAGGGACAAATACAGACAAACCAGAACCTCCATTCACTTATAAATGTATCAGTCGAGGTTAGCGCATCTTATACTGGTCAGCAAGGCAGGCAAGCGTGAACTGCAAGCTCTACACCTCTGGCTATCAACCATTCCAGAGGGCTTTCCCAAACCAGCCAGCAGGACTGGAAACAATCGGCATTTATAGCACATCTTTAATGTAGCAAAATCTCTTAAGGTACTTCAGAGGAGAAGCAACAAAAATTGACACCAAGCTACACAAGGAGACAGGTCAACAAACTGAGAGTCGAGATAGGTGATTGCAGAGTCAGGGCACATGTATGTGCCAAATCCTAGCCTTCACACAGCACCATCTGGATTAGAGATTCAATAAGATTCAGCTTATTCAAAATATTTACATTGGAGAATTAACCTTTGTAACCCACATTCATCAACACAAAATATGCTTAGTTACATGTGGGTGATGGTCATAGCCAACAAAAATATTAAATCAGTTAATATGCCTTAAAAGACACCTACGCTCATTAAACGTAAAGCTACCTCAATGCCACAAAACCAGTTAAAATCAATCCTACAAACCAGGAAGGTTCAACAGCATTAAGAGCCTAAATCCACGGTGAAGTTTGCGTTAATAGCACTTCAGGAAGTCATGGATAAGTGTCTCAGGACGAGATTCACAGGTCCGAAGACTGTTGGAGGAATGGAAGGCAGAGGGAACTAGGGAGCATGAGTCAGAAGCCCCAATGAGCGTTCTGCAGTACATGACAATGGGATAATATTATTCCAAGCATGTTAGCAGTCAGTCTTCATGTCAGTTCACATTGGGCTCAATGCTGCAGCATTTTCTGCTCTACAATCCAAATTCCCTCTAATTAAGCATTTGTAGCTCCTTGACATGGTGGAGAAGACCTTGGAAGAATGTTAACCTTCAATCTTAAAGTTAAAAAACACAAAATGACCAGCTCGGATAGAACAGCATGGAAAAAGGACATCCTCCTCCCAGTGAATCTTTATATAGGCAAACACAAAGGAGGTAGATTGCAGGTACTAATAGGTACCAGAATTGAAGGGTGCAGGCAGAGAGAACAAAGCACAACAATTTTTTTTTAAATTGTTAAAATTCAGCAAGTTGAGCTGAAGTGCACTGCCCAAAAACAAATTCAACATCAACTTTCAAAGCGGAATTGGATAAATTTTTGAAAAGATGGATTTTCAAAGCTCTGGGGTGAAAACGGAAATAATTTGTTAAGTTTCAAAGAACCAGTGCATTCATGATGGGCCAAATGCACTATGCTTTCGCACAATGCATAACAATTTCAGATACACCTTCTGAAAGAAAGGTGACCGTGCATTTCCTAGGGGCCAAGTCAAGGATCAGTAGATGCCTTGGTCACAGAACATTGAACATAGCAAGTGTTTCTTCCCCTCCCCATCACTGTTCTAGCCCTGGGAGTGGTGGGGCCAGATGACACTTGCTCGGTAGAAGACTGGGAATCAAACCTGGAAACTTGCAGCCTGCGTAATCCTGTACAAAAATAGTGCCACATCTATCTGTCATTAAGAGCCAGGGATGTGTGGTGCAGATTTTTAAACCTTGAAGCTACCATATCTTTTTTAAAAGCAACCCCCAGCTGAAATAACATTAAAATCAGAGTCATTAGAAGCGACACAGATGCTTAACTTGGGCACTTATAACAACACAACCGGATCAGTGCCTGCCCCTACAGCTTGCCAAAGTCAAACACACTTTCTCAAAGAGATACCAATTGTCAATTTATCCATCGGCATGGACAGTTTCTGAAGTGGGGAGCACTTCAGCAATGACTACTTTATTTTGACTTCCTTCGATCCAACAGGGTCTTGGAGTCTATTTGCTAGCCAGAGATTATGCGCTATTCCCACAGGCTGGTTGCACTGCAATACCAGGTCACTCAGTCTCACAATCAGAAATTACCACACAGGAGGTGGCCCTCTCGCCTGGCCCAATGTCTTTAACCAATGTCCAAGCCCGTTTCCCACTTCTTCTGAGATTTATGCCTTTCACAATACTCAAGGCAAATTCCTTTGAAAGAAAAAAAGGAAGAACCCACATTTATATAGCACCTTCCATGACACCAGTGCATCCCAAAAGGTTTTCAGCCAATTAAATACTTTTTGAAGTGCAGTCACTGTTGTCATGTAGGAAACAAGGCAGCCAATTTGCATACTGCAAGACAGCAATGTGATGTTTTAGTAATGCTAGATGGGGAAATACCAGCAAAACTAAAGATCTGGTCATTGACTTCAGAAAGCAAAGTACTGTACACACACTTGTCAGCATCAACGAGGTGGAGATGGTTAGCAGCTTCAAATTCCTAGGGGTACACATCTCCAAAAATCTGTCCTGGTCCATCCACGTCCACACTACCACCAAGAAAGCACAACAATGCCTATACTTCCTCAGGAAACTAAGGAAATTCGACATGTCCACATTAACTCTTACCAACTTTTACAGATGCACCAGAGAAAGCATCCTATCGGGCTGCATCACAGCCTGGTATGGCAGCGGCTCGGCCCAAGACCGCAAGAAACTTCAGAGTTGTGAACACAGCTCAGTCCATCACACAAACCTGCCTCCCATCCATTGACTCTATCTACACCACCTGCTGCCTGGGGAAAGCAGGCAGCATAATCCAAAACCCCTCCCACCCGGCTTATTCACTCTTCCATCGGGCAGGAGATACAAAAGTCTGAGAACACGCATGAACAGACTCAAAAACAGCTTCTTCCCCGCTGTCACCAGACTCCTAAACGACCCTCTTATGGACTGATCTCATTAATACTACACCAGTGAACGCCTCACCCGATGCTATGTAGTTACATTGTGTACCTTGTGTTGCCCTATTATGTATTTTCTTTTATTTCCTTTTCATGTACTTGATGATCTGTTGAGCTGCTCGCAGAAAAATACTTTTCATTTACCTTGGTACACTGACAATAAAAAAATCCATCCAACCCAAATTTTTCCATGTGACTACTAATTCTATTCTGAATAATGATGATTGCTTGAAGCCTCCCCACCACGGAGGTTAAACTGGCTAGTTTGTAATTTCTGGTCTTTACAACGTTTTTCAATTAAAGGCATAATGTCTGCAATTCTCCAGTCCTCTGACACATCCCCCGAGTTTAGGGAAGACTGAAAGATTATGGCTAGTGCCCCTGAAATTTAGTCTAATTTTCTTCAATATCCTTGGATGCATCTCATCTGGTCCCAGTGCCTGTCAACTTTCTGACCCAACATTTCCTCCTTAGCAATTTTAAGCCCTTCTAGTGTCAAGAGTTTCTTTGTCTGTCACCATAGCCTAATTGCATCCACCTCCTTAGTAAAGACAGATGGAAAATTTAATATCTCCACTATGCTCCCTGCCTCCATGTGTAAATTCCTTTCCAGGTTCCTAATCAACAGAAACTGTGATGTGGGTATGTAGAACTTTAAAAGTACACAGACAAGTTGGTGGGGTGGGCTGATAGGTGGCAGATGGAAGTTCAATGTGGAGAAGTGCAAGGTGATGCACTTTGGTATGGTGAACATGGAGAGACATTAGAAAATAAGAGGCACAATTCGTAAGTGGGTGCAGGAGTAGAGGGTCCAGAGTGCATATTTGATTAGATAATTGAAGGTGGCAGGACAGGTGAAAAGAACAGGTAATACAGCATATAGTATCCTGGGCTATATTAGTAGGGACAGAGTACAGGAGGTTATGCTGAAGGCATTAATTAGACATCAGCTGGAATATTGAGCACAATTCTGGGTGCCACACTGTAGGAAGGATGTGAATGCATTGGAGAGAGTGCTGAAGAGGGTTACAAGAATGTTCCAGGGATGAGAAACTTCATCTATGAGGATAGAGGGGTTGGGACTGTTCTCCTTGGAAAGAAGGCGATTTAATAGTGGTGCTCAAAATCATGAGCGGGCTGGACAGAGTAAATAGGGAGAAACTGTTCCCACTCGTAAAAAGTTAGAGACCAAGAGAACAGATTTAAAGTGATTTGCAAAAGTAGCAAATGTGATGAGAAAAAACTCCTTTCGCACAATGATGGTTGGGTCTGGAATGTACGGCCTGCAAGTGTGGTGGAGGCAGATTCAGTCGAGGCATTCAAGAGGGCATTAGGTGATTATTTGAATAGAAACAAGGTACAGGGGTATGGCACTAAGTCATGATGTTCATTTGGAGAGCCGGTCCAGATGCGATGGTCTGAATGGCCTCCTTCTGTAACGTAACAATTGTGATATTATAGCCTCTATCTCAGTAGACATCAGGGTAAAGCACTCCACACTGTAATATGGAGAGTAAATATTTCATTCTTCCTTTCTAATGTTAACAGTTCAGGCCTCATCACCAGTGGAAACAACTCTTCATTACTTAGCTACTCAAACCCTTTCAATTTTGAAAAGGCCCGATCACACGATCTCTAACTTACTTTGTGGGAAAGATAGATCAGGTTTTTAAAGTCTTTCATGAGTCATGTTCTCCGTGAGGAAGATCACGAGGATGCTCCACGCACATCACACTGGAGTTAAGGATGCTGAATATCATCAGTTCTGCTGACTCCCAACAGAGAAAGGGTGACCAAGGTGTGAGCCAGTCATCATTCAGCCATCTCAAGAAGCTGCATCAAGGTCACTCAGGAATAGCCCAAGTTAAATGGTCTGTTCAGCCTTTCAAGTGCAGAGTAAGGTGATCGCCACAAACAGCAATGGCAGAAAAGCCCAGGGAAGGAAGGGACATGGGCAAATAACTCCCCAAGGCCACACGAAAGAGCAAAGATGTGCGTGCTAAATCAGGGTTAAGGATCCTGCCAAGAAGGATTGAAGTTTGGAATCTAGGACACATCGTGCAGTCTCCAGTATCGCAGAAATTTGAAAATAACTTTCATAAATCAGCTTTTGGATTTGTGATTCAGGCAAATTGCACAACAAGGAGGATAATTCCCAGTTTCACTGCATTATGTTAGTCTACAAAGAGAATGCCCCACTGCCAAGGGCTGGCATGGCACACTGCCAGCAGCGAGGTTTTACTGTGTCAGCTGTGACTCACTTGTAGCACATGCACCGGACTCTAGAATATCTACTGAAGGCTGAAGCTCAGGGGATAGATAGCACAGCATTGTGAGGTACAGCTTTTAGATGAGATGTTAAACAGCAGTTCTCTGTCTCCTCCCTGGACATAAAAGATCCCACGAAGAGCTGGAATTGTTTTTTTCTGATGTTCTATATGCCTTCAAATCAACGTCACTAAAAGCATTGGGTAATTTCTCATTGCTGTGTGGGGGAGTTGGCTGTGTGCAAATTGGGTGCTGTGTTTGAAGTCAGAACAGTAACTAACTACATGTCACATGTACTTCATTGGTTATAAGTGCGAGTCTCTTGTATCACCAGAATTCAGAGCGAACAGGGTTAACTGTGCCAGGGACAAATGTATTTTTTAAAAAACAAAACCAGGAGAGAGGGAAAAAGATGAAAACCATTCAAGCAGCAAAAAAGGAAACAACTCCATCTGAGCATCTCACTGTGAACGTTTCATCATTTTTCCTGGGTAACACACAGAATGAGCCCGAGGGAGATGATTTAAGTAATCAGAGACTCTGTTGAATCACAAGTTACATAACAAAGAATCTCTCTCACCACCGTGCCGCCCTCAACCTCTCTCTCTCGCTCTCTTCCCGCCCCCACCACCACCCAACCCCCATCTCTCCAAACTCAGTTTTCCAAAAACTCCTGTTGGCTATAATGCCAATCCAATACTCACTGCAAAAGAGCTGGCTGTTTTTATGCATTATATCTAGAGTGTATTTATGAAATATTGACTTCTTGTTGTGCCTACAGATAATCTTTATAATTGCTTCATAGTTACTAATCTCAGTCATTGCTCCCTTGCCCAATTACAGTAATTGAGAACAACAATCAGAATAAATTAAAGCGTGGAGTAAATCCCACAACACCATACTTCAACACAGGACGATAGAAGCCTGCTGCGCCATTGGTTTTCAAACCAGGATTGGTGGGCTGAGGCTGGGTGCATAGAACAGCTACAGCTCTGTCTGCCCATGATTAAGTTTCTGTCTCCTTTAATTCAACCTTGGGATCAGACACTGCTGACAAGACTGGTATTTATTTTGCATCCCTGGTCGTCTTCTTTAACCACTGCACTTTATTTGTGCAGGTACTCCCACAGTGCTGTTGGGGAGGGAGTTGAAAGATCTTGGTCCAATGACAATGAAGGAACTCTGATACGTGTCCTGCTCATAAGATCGGTGACTTGGGAACCAAGCAGCTGCTGTCCCTGACCTTCCAACTGGTGGTGGCTGTTGGGTTTGGGAGATTCCGCCATAGAAACCTTCTTGGCAGTGCTTTCCTGAAAACCTTAACTCACTTAAATCTCATCTCCCCTTCTGGGCCGTTTGCCAGCTATATTAAACTAGTGTCCTCTGGCTTTGAAGTTTCAACCCCCTCAGGATTTGTGATCTATTGAATTTTCCACCAATCTTCTCTTCTCCAAGAAGGACAATCCCCAGGTTCTTAAATCCGCACACGTAACTGAAGTCAGTCAGTCCCAAGGTTCAGGAATGGATTCCAGACTTGCCTCGCCCAGTTCGAAGAATGAGTACCAGTTTTGCTGGCATTCTGCCCCTACAGTTCAAAGAATGGGTCGCTGATTCTTTATACTCTCCCAGGTACCTCTCCTGGAGGCACATGCCTCACATGTCTTTCACCCACATCTGTAGTAATCATTGTTCACGCTCACCCCCGGCAGCATCACCCTGCACGCGGCAGTGGTAGTTGTGTTAACCGGCCAGCCGCAGAGGGACTAGCTCCCAGCTCACTGGGCCGCAGGGATTGATTACGGTTGTGATGGTTGCCACATCTTCCTTATTGCTGCCCAGGGATGCTGCTCAAGAAGTTAAGACAAACGTGTAGCGGCATTTCCAAATTTCCACTGCCCCATCAGCATCCATCTCCCAGCGAAAGGTGCAGTGTGAATTAGATCTGGGGTTGTAGCAAGCTTCAGTGCATGCTTCAATGCATTTATCTCGAGCAGAATGTCTCACATTCTGTTGTGAGCCCAGGTATGCAACCAAGCCTCTGCACTTACAAACTCAGCTCTGAGCGCACTGCTGCTCTTCACCGTAGTTTCAACTTGTCTGAAGTGCTTTTGGCAAAGGATCTACCCATCAAAAGTCCATCCCTTTCGATTCAGGGTATTCTTAGCAGTTACCAGGAAGAAGCCAGCTCGATTATTGAGCATTACACAAGAGTAAAATTCTCTGAACAGGCAGGAGACATAATGAACATTGCGGCTACAGGCCTGGCATATGTTATGTCGAATCTCAGACAGTTACTAACACCAGCCATTATTTTCAAACAAAATGGCACCACACAGACACCACTATAGTTAAGCAGGGTGGTAAAGCCCTAATTTAAAGCGGCATTGGACAGAATGTGCATATTTTTTTTTTTTTTTAAAGAGGGAGGTTCCACCCAACCATTTGTTAATCTAAGCAAGGATCCAGTTACAAACAACAGGTGTGTATAAGCAAAGCTTGTTAAAAAATACATTCTTGAAATTTACTGCCTATCCCTAGTTGCGTGAAAAGGTTGTGGTGAGCCACCATCTTGAACTGCTTCAACCTCTTGTGATTTAAAAAAAAAATAAGTTGAGAGTACCCAATTAGTTTTTTCCAATTAAGGGGCAATTTAGTGTGACCAATCTACCTAACCAGAACTGAAGATCTCCTACTTTCCAGAGAATCGCTCAATGCCTCAAGGTTTTGTTACCCACCCATTCGGTCCCAATACTTCGCCATTATACCTGCAAAAACTATGAGAAGCATTTCAAAATCTAAAAGAATTTTTGAAAAACTTTCACAAAGGTTTCACACCAGATTGGTTTTAATTTTCAGGGCTAAAGTGAGATGCAATTGGGCCTGGATAAAAAAAATTACTCTGCTTTATACAACAGCAACTGAGGGTGGCACGGTGGTGCAGTGGTTAGCACTGCTGCCTCACGGCACTGAGGACCCGGGTTCAATCCAGACATTCTCCCGTGTCTGCGTGGATCTCACCCCATAACACAAAAGATGTGCAGGGTAGGTAAATTGCCCCTTAATTGGGAAAACAAAATGGGGAACTCTAAATTCATTTTTTATTAAAGCAACAGTAGGAGCAGACTCATGAAGAAAATGTAGTCAGAACTTAATGCTTCATGGCCGCACAGAGATTGCAATTTTTCTTTCAGCTGCCATCAAGGGATTTTCCAAGTTGCCCACCAAGCATCTTCACAGGAAGCCACAAAAGAAATTTGAACCACCCCCTCCAACCAAATGACAAACATTACCCACACATGCCGTGCACGATATTTGTGATTAGTTTTCAAATCCCATTCTACAGACTTGAGGACAAGAAACTAGTTTGATAGTCTCAATGCAGCACCAATGAAATGCTGTCCTGCTGGAACCGTCACTGTTAAACAGAGGTGCCCTGCCAGTATTCATCCCTCAAGCCCAATGGGAAAACCTCAAGATTCCCTTGACATGATCACATTTCCATCTGTGGGACCTTACAATTTGTAAAATGGTTGTTGGAAATCTAACAGCTCGTGACTGCACTTCAAAAAGTACATCCTTAGCTGCAAGGTGCTTCCGATGCCCCAAAAACGTGCTACATAAATGCGTGCCAATCTTTGCTTTTCCTTCCTTAGCCAACATTCATCAATCACTACAGTCACCTCACTGACCCAGGTTCCCAACATCCATATCAGCATTCCACCTTCTTACTGACTGCTTTGGCCAGGCGATGTGTGTACAGCAGGCTACTGAGCATGCCTCAACAGCAAACACCCCAACAATGACACAATGTGTGAAACCAGCCACTGGTATCTCCTTATCTGAAATGCTCATTGTTCCCAATTGGTCCGGATAATCAGCATCCTGCTGGATCAGTTTCAAAGCTCAGGGTCAGATCAGGTTTGGAGTTGTTCCTGTCAAACAGTTTTCCTTTCTAAACAATTGTGCTCTGGGGCCTATAAAAAATTCAGAGAGCGCAATTTGGCCAAAGCATTTTTATTCCCCAAAGAGAGGAGAGAAAAAAATTGCCAACTTTTGATTGCCAAATTGCCAAAAGTTTGCAAAAATAAGCAACCCATTAAAATTTGGCAATAAACCAGTATGAAGGTTTAGAAAGATGGAACTTTGAATAAGATATAATTAAAGGGCTCCTATCCCCACCGAGATTTCTGATCTGCAACAAACTCGTCTTAAACTGAGGGCTTTCTCCAGGAAGAATGATTACGCTGTGACCTCAGAGAGATACTATTTATGCCAGTGACCGAACAGCAGCAACAATATGATGAAAGAGCAGATAACACAAACACTCATCTATAAAGGCTGAGGTATACACTAGAAATGGAGGATATTTCATTCACAGATAATGCAGCATCCTTCACATAGGCGAGATCATGTCTGGGAGCAAATGTCCACACATTCAGAGCACAAAATAGGATCAGGCACAACAGGATGAAAGAGAAAATGTTGCAGGTTAAGCCAGACTCAACCTTGCAAAAGAAAGCAGCATCAAGGAGCAATAATTTCTGCATCCATATACAAGGAAGAGGATAAAGTACAAAAGTCAGCACCCCACGCAGCGTCTTAAATAGAACTCACATTCATATACCCGAAGATCCAAACTAAACAAAGATGGCTAATTCCACATGAATGACATCAATGGCACCCTTGTGGTGGTACGAAGATTTATGTGGGATTTTGGACTTCAGCACTTTGGAAGACCATTAATCAGACAATACAAGAGATTGAGCTGCATGAGGAGGCATTAGGACAAACAATAGGTTGGTCAAAGAGATACTTCCACCATGATGAAGAGTTCAGTATTGGGACTGGTGCCAGGATTCCCAAGAACACCTCCTCTACTTACTTATCTGGAGGTATGCTTGTTTGGACAAATGGTGCTTTCCGTGCCCAAGAGCTTGCAATAGAAGCTGGCTGGGCAGGGAACTAAACAGCAGCAACCCACTGAAAAGGAAGGACTAACACACACAGCGCATCAGTAAGCACCAACAGGAAACAAGGACAATACACAGAAGTCTCCAAACCTGAAAGGTCGGATGCCAAAGTGCAACTTAGACTAGTTGACAACAAATGACAAAGGACAGCTATGACTGAGACCTGGGACACTGTGGGGAGGCAGACAAAGGGACCAACTCATTGCAGAGGTTACAGACAGCAGCAGGCAAGGGTTGGAGTGAAAGGCTGGTTAATGGTGCATTCCAGTTCATTCCAGTGTATTTGCCTGGCAGAGTGATGATGCTAGAACAGTAAGCTACTGTATTGCTACACAAAAGTGCCCTTGACCACAGTTAAGCAAGTAACCACAAATCAAAATTGCTCATCAGGAACTTGCACTGCGACCAGTTTGCAGAATGTCTCAATCTACGTTCTGGCCTGTCTTGTGTCTACACTGGTGAGCGATACAGTAATCTTTAGTATCTTCGACTAGAGCCCATGTGTATGATGCCCTGCAGATTGGTACCATGTTCAAGCACAAGGAAGTATTTTAAAAAGAATCAAAAAGGGAGGCTGCTCCAGTGTCTCTCCTTGCAATCTGCCCCACTTCACCCCACATCCCAATTTTCTTTCAGCTCGCCTCTTCTGGCAGTGGGTCTGTAACTCGATAACCCAATACATCCGTGGCCCTCCAGCACTTCACCAAAAGAACTGAGCTTGGCGTTAAGGATCCTTTGCTCTCCAAAGTGAGCAAATTAACCAACACGACAGCAAATGCACGATGTACAAGATCCCATGGCACTATTTGAAAAATAGCAGATGAGTTCTGATGTATTCATTGCTCAAACATTCACTAGCAACAAATGATTTGGTCACATAGTTCATTATGGGAGCTTGCTGTGCACAAATTGGCTGCTGTTTCCTACAACACAACAGTGGTAGCATGGTCAGCACGGGCTTGGAGGGCCTAAGGGCCTGTTCCTGTGCTGTACTATTCTTTGTTCTCTGTTGTGCTTTGACTCCACCTTTCGTACAACACAACAGTGACTCCACCTTTCCAAGTAAAATGTAATGTAAATGTGCCCATAGGCTGCTTTCCTCTAAGAGACTGGTGGCGATTTAACCAGAGGATCACCACACGTCAGGTAAGGGGCAAGGTTGAGAGGGCATGAATAACCTCAGCCAGTACGGGAATTTAACTCTTTCTGTGGCGTCTCTCCACATCACGAAGCAGCTGTCAGCCAACTGAGCTAACCGATTCTTCCTCCTCCTCCTCTTACATTCCCTCCTCTCTCTCTATGAAGAGGCCATTTCAGAACTACAAACTTCATGGCACATAGCATATCTGTTGTCATGTTAGATGTTGCGGTATCAGTTTGGGTCATAATGTGCTCCTACGCCACCACTCTCATTTTTCTTCATTTTGCCATTATTGGGTCTTAAAATGCCAGGATCCTTCCCACCATCACTGCCGCTATTTGGTTCAGATCAGAGTAATGAACCCCCAGGAATTGATGTCAATGTTACATTTCTTCATGTTGGCTTTCAGTTCACCCTCTTTTGGCCTTCTCTGGTATGTCTGCCCTGGCTGTCCTAAATTACACCATCTACTTTGCGAGCCTGGTATTTGACCTTGAACTACACAACCAACCCAACGAAGCGGATGACAGCGCGTGCTTGTGATCGGACACTGATGTAGATGTATCTATCCTCCAACATCATTGCCTGAAAAAGCACCAAGATGTCCCAAGCACATGAGAAGAGCTGTATTTAAAAGAGTACAGGGAAACTTCATCGCCATTGTAATTCCTCAACTCCACCTACCCCACACAGAATTATAAAATTCTGTTTTGACAAGGAATTGCCAAAGTAAGTTTTCTGCACTTAGGTGATCTGGGAAATGGCTGGTGGGAAAATGGAAGTCTACATATACAGATTTCTCTGCAGTTTAGTTCAGAAATCTGAGAACATTAATCGGGCAGCATGGTAGCAGAGTGGGTAGCACTGTTGCTTCACAGCGCCAGGGACCCAGGTTGATTCCCGACTTGGGTCACTGTCTGTGCAGACTCTGCACGTTCATCCCAGTGTCTGTGTGGGCTTCCTCCGGGTGCTCCGGTGTATTTAGATGTAATGACTAGTGCTAGTCGGTTTACAGCTAACATGTGCTAAAGCAATTGATGTACCAAGTCTTTTGCCACTATGAAATTGGACTGTATTCTCTTGCACTCTTCAAAGAGAATAAATGTTCCCATTTAATTAAAAAAGGTGACTGATGTTGAAAGTGAATATGAAAAAATAAAGTCATAAAACTGGTTTTGCTTCACACCGCACTGCAGGAAGTGCTGAGATTTTTTATTTAGTTTGTCTCTCAACACTGCAGGAATGTTACTGCTGTTTTCATGTCTTCCCCACCCCCCTCCAGAAGCATTTACTGATCACACTGCACAATACACCTGTGTTCCCACAAAAGCAGCCGGTCTTGTGAGGCAAGGTTGTGACTGGGTATATCTCAAAAATTCCTAGACAGATAGTCAGAAGATAAGGCGTTGACAGCAGACAGCGAGCACCAAGACTGAAGCCTCAGTTACACCACATGAAAAAAAAGAGGGAGACAGGATGACACGTTCTTCCCTCTGAGTGAGCTCACAGGGCTCTCAGATTGCACTGTGTGCTGGTTTAATGTTCAATGAAGGCTTTATATTCACTGTAAACTTTTCAAAGTGACAGGAAAGGGAAATGGGAATAAACTGACATTAACTGCCATATTAATTAACACATGCTTACGTCCTAGAATTGCTATGGTGAGACATGAGAAATTCTGGCCCACCTATACACCCAGGTGAGTTCAAGCCCCACAGGATGGACGGGGACACACACACACACGCACACGCTCACGCACGCACGCACAGCTAAGGACTGTCTTCTATTTTCTGGCTACAGACCTATCACACAAGGCATTGTGAAATATATTCAATCTGCCCCTGGCCAAAAATTGGCATTAAATGGAACAGCCTGCTCTGCCATTCAACCAGATCACCTGATCTTCCATCTCAATGCCAGTTTCCCAGCATTATCCCCATATCCCTTGACATCTATCGATCACCGTCTTCCATTGTCACTCCCCATTCACCTATTATCTTACTGACCAACATAGGTTTCTGTAATAACCCTCACCACGCATGGGGACACCTCAATTGATCTCCACGTGGGACTTGTGGAAGATGAGCTCCCTCACTAGTGGACGGAGGCCTGCCGATTTGCCGAATAAAAGCCGCCCCGGGTGGCACGGTAGCACTGCTGCCTCACAGTACTGAGGACCAAGGTTCGATACTGGCCTCGAGTCACTGTCTGTGTGGAGTTTTCACATTCTCCCAGTGCTAGCGTGGGTTCCACCCCCACACCCATAAGATGTATAGGATAGGTGTTATCGGCCACACTAAATTGCCCCTTAATTGGAAAAAAATAATTGGGTACTCTAAATTTATATTAAAATAAATAAATAAATAAATAAAAGGAGACTTCCGGTGACGGTGGGCGGGAGGCAGCCACACACTGGAGGGCTCCCGCTCGGGAATAGAAATTTCAGAGTTTTAATGCCTGGTCCCAGGGGCAACGGAGGCTGAAAAGGCTGTAAAAAGGCACAGGGAGGAGAAATGTCTACGTTTGGGAGAAAAACGGCCGTGACGAAAGGGGGTTAACGCAAGTCCGCCAGGGAGTGGAAAAGTCAGCGCAGGAACTGTAAGGAAAGCAGAGGCTGGGGCACCAGGGGAGGCCGCATCGCTCACGGCAGAAGAAATGACCAAGATGATGGCTGTGGAACTTGAAAAACAGTTCACAAAACACATGGAAGCGATGAGGAAGGAGATGGGAGCAGTATTGAAAGTGCTGGTGGAGGAGGCGATTGCCCCGGTGAGGGCGGCGGTATCAACAGCAGCGGCAGAGGTGCAGGAGCAAGGTGAGAAACTGAAGGAAGTGGAAGAGGCATTATTACAGCACAGTGATCAACTCACCTCGATGGGGAAGGAGTTGCCGAAGGTGATAGAGACCAACATGGTCTGCGAGCCAAAATGGAAGACCTGGAAAACAGATCCAGGCAACAGAATGAGGATTGTGGGTCTGCCCGAAGGGGTGGAAGGCCCGAGGCCGATGGAGTACTTTGCCACAATGTTGGCGAAGCTATTGGGGGAGTGGGACGATCCCTCCCGATATGAACTGGATCGGGCTCATCGGTCGTGGAGGCCTATACCAAAGGCGAGTGAGCTGCCAAGAGTAGTAACTGTGTTTCCATAGGTACAGCGTGAAGGAGAAGGTCCTGTGCTGGGCAAAGCAGAAGCAGGGTAGTGCAGTGGGCTGGAGCTGGTATGCGCATATACCAGGACTTTACGGTGGAGCTGGCAAGGAGGCGGGCTGCCTTCAGCTGGGTGAAGGCGGCACTGTACATCAGCAAGGTGCAGTGCGGCAGAGTATATCCAGCTAAGTTGAGGGTGACCTACAAATCCAAGGACTTTTATTTTGGGACGGCGGAAGCAGCGGAGGAGTTTGCGAAGACAGAAGGAATGTGGCAGAATTGAGAAATGGCCGTGTACCGATGTAGTCTCATGCAACTTTATTTTTTTCCACTGCGTGTTGGTGTATGTACGAAATGAGTTGACGCTGTATATATTTGGACAAGGGAAGAGACAGGACTTTCATTTGCTACAATGGTTCTTTGGGGCTTGGGTATGTATGGGGGGGCCATGTGCTAAAGGAGCTTTCTTGGTTTTCCTGGGACTGGGCAAGGGAGTAGGAGACCCCGGCGGGAGCCTCCATGCTGGCCG
This sequence comes from Scyliorhinus canicula, assembly GCF_902713615.1. Classification (NCBI taxonomy): domain Eukaryota; kingdom Metazoa; phylum Chordata; class Chondrichthyes; order Carcharhiniformes; family Scyliorhinidae; genus Scyliorhinus; species Scyliorhinus canicula. The sequence goes on along the minus strand of NC_052152.1, from coordinate 133,649,187 downwards.
GTTTAAGCCGGGGTGAGGAGTGAGGTGGGGGGGGGGGGGCTGCGGCTATCGGAGCCCGGTAGAACAGGTTTCGGTGAGTCTAGCCAGGGTGAAAAGTTGGGGGAAGGAACAGAGGTTGGGAGGAGGAGTTTACAAGAGGAAGTGGAGGGGAGGAGTCTGGGAGGGGGGGGGTGTCTACAATTCTTGGGTTGTCATTTACGGTACACTTTAGGGGAGGGGGGGGGGGCAAGAGAGACTGTATATGTCAATGATGACCATAGGCGACTCCTGGTTCCTTTTTTTTTCCACCTAGGGAGGTTTTGATTTAATTGATGCTTATATTGTCAGGTGGGGGCAGCACGGTGGCGCAGTGGGTTAGCCCTGCTGCCTCAAGGCGCTGAGGTCCCAGGTTCGATCCCGGCTCTGGGTCACTGTCCACGTGGAGTTTGCACATTCTCCACGTGTTTGCGTGGGTTTCGCCCCCACAACAGGGTAGGTGGATTGGCCATGTTAAATTGCCCCTTAATTAGAAATTGGGTACTCTAAATTCTTTTCTTTTTTTAATTGTCAGGTGGGTCATTGTTTGGGGGGTGGTGGGAGGATGGGATCGTTGTTCCTGATAAGGGGATCGACATTGCATTTGTTACCGTTTACTGTTTGCGGGATGTAAATTCTGAAGAAAATGTGAAAATGGAGAATTAAAAATTTTTTTTTTATAAATGTTTTTATTGGATTTATATATATATAATATATATATATATAAATATAGAAGAGAAGGGCACACACACAATTCACGAAGGTAGATGAGAAAAGAAAAAAAAAACACAATGACAACATGAGAGAAGTACAAAATCAAATATTGTAACTGGTGGGGTATAATGCACCCGCCCAGCTGCAGCAACTCTGTACACTTGGCAAAATTTGTGTGTGTGTGTGTGTGTGTGTGTGTGTGTGTGGTGGTGGTGGGGTAGGAGAGACAATTCCTCCTCAAATGAGTCATGTGCTGGTTTTGTCCCTTGCTTCTCCCGGATGGATTTTGTGCCGTTGTAGTCGAGCTCACTACCACTTCAGCCGGCCCTCCCATCTTCCGCCTATATTCTCCTTTTTCTCTGTACCTGTGGATGCCAAGTTTGTTAACGTTGCCCTGCCTCCCCCCACCCCTTCCCCACCTACCTCCCTGGCTCTCCTCTATTTTTCCCCGTCTCTTCCCTCTTCTCCCCTTTCCCCCCCCTTGTGGTTCGCATTTCCCTCCTCTTGGATTGAATAGTCCCCCCCTCCCGGTCTATTTCTCACTCTCATGCTTTGGCTACTTTCCCCTGATTCTTGGCTACCTGGCTATTCTTCTGCTTGTTTGTTGGCCACAAACAGGTCCCGGAACAATTGGGTGAATGGCTCCCATGTTCTGTGGAAGCCGTCGTCTGACCCTCGGATGGCGAATTTGATTTTCTCCATTTGGAGAGATTCCGAGAGGTATAAAAATATTTATTAAGTAATAAAATAAATAAATAAATAAATGCCTGCCTGGTTGGGACTGTCACGATCAGCAGTCCTGGCTGGGACATTTGAACTGTACGCTGTGTTGCGGCTTTTACTTTGTTGGTTTATTAAATACGGATGCCATTCTCATCACCAGTATAAGGATAGCACAATTGCTTCACAGCTTCAGGGTCCCAGGTTTGATTCCGGCTTGGGTCACTGTCTGGTGGAGTCTGCACATCCTCCCCGTGTCTGCGTGGGTTTCCTCCGGCTGCTCCGGTTTCCTCCCACAGTCCAAAGATGTGCAGGTTAGGTGGATTGGCCATGATAAATTGCACTTAGTGTCCAAAATTGCCCTCAGTGTTGGGTGGGGTTACTGGGTTATGGGGATAGGGTGGAGGTGTTGACCTCAGGTAGGGTGCTCTTTACAAGAGCCGGTGCAGACTCGATGGGCCAAGTGGCCTCCTTCTGCACTGTAAATTCTATGATTCCAGGTTCGCCTAACTGCCAATGATACGTGTACCTCCCATGGTATTGCTCATGGATAGCCTGGATGATTAAAAAAAAACTTAAGAGTACCCAATTCATTTTTTCAAATCAAGGGGCAATTTAGCTTGGCCACCTACCCTGCACATCTTTGGGTTGTGGGGGCGAAACCCACGCAAACACGGGGAGAATGTGCAAACTCCACACGGTCAGTGACCCAGAGCCAGGATCGAACCTGGGACCTTGGTGCCCTGAGGCAGCAGTGCTAACCATGGCACCACCGTGCTGCCCCTGGATGATATTTATCAGCTCCTAATCACTACTCAAGTACTCCCTGTAATGATCCAGGTTCGTTGGAATCAGTTCAAAAATTGGAGATGCAAGAAACATTCAAAGTTCTGGTTTAGAATCTCAAGATGAAATGCCTGGCTTGCTTTCTCTTAAAAATAAAACTGCAATGTGCCATGACAGATAAAAAACAAGACAGGAGTGCAGTATCTGCAATGTAACAGATATGTGCTAGACTTGCTTAAAGCAACGGTAGGGTGGCGGGGGGAGGGGGGCACAAACAAAAACACAATTTGACAAATAATGAGGTTTCCTGATACCATTAGCAATGAAGCCACCTTTCAGACAGTACTGATACTGAAGAGGCCAATATTTTCAGTTGGAGCTGTGCTCTTGAGAAATAGAAGACACACAGATAGACATGATCTGGCATTCTGTTACCTTGCTAATCTAAAATGCAATTGATCAGTTCAGCAGAAAGCCATCATCTGGCCTAAATACTGCACATCACCTGCTGATTGGCAATTCATTATTTAGGTGGGGGTGATGGACAGAGCGAGTCTGTCAGCAGAAATGAAAATGCTGTTAGGTCTGACAGAATCTGTGGAGAAACAGAGTTTAAAGTTTGGAGGCAATAGGATTCGTCAGAGCAGAAATGTGATGGGGTTTCTGCTCCTGGCATGGGTGGGGTGGAGCAGGAAGAGCCAAATAGAAGGTCAGGAGAGATAAAAGGACAAAGACATCATAGGCACAAGACAAAGGGAGTGTTAATGCTAGAGTTAAAGACCAAGGCAGGTGTTAATAGTAACATAAAGGAGAGATAGCAGAATGTGTAAATAGCAAAACCCGTGTCAGTACTCTCCGAAAGCAAAACATAAGAAAAAAGTTATGGATTGGCGCTTGGTGGGAAGAAAATCAAAATTGAGGATAGAGTTCAGTTTGAAGTTGTCGAATTCAAAGTCCACAAGGCTGAAAAATGCCAAATTAGAAGGAGAGGTTCTGTTCCCCAGTTTGTGTTGGGCTTCACTGGAACGTTGCAACAGTCCGAGGATAGAAATGTAGGCACTAAAGCAAGCCGGGGAATTGAAATGGTAACAGCGGGAAGGTCAGGTTCATGGCTGCGGACTGAGTCAAGGTGTTCCCACAAAAGTAGCATGGTGGTTAGCATAAATGCTTCACAGCTCCAGGGTCCCAGGTTCGATTCCCGGCTGGGTCACTGTCTGTGTGGAGTCTGCACGTCCTCCCCGTGTGCGTGGGTTTCCTCCGGGTGCTCCGGTTTCCTCCCACAGTCCAAAGATGTGCGGGTTAGGTGGATTGGCTATGCTAAATTGCCCGTAGTGTCCTAATAAAAGGTTAAGGGGGGGTTGTTGGGTTACGGGTATAGGGTGGATACGTGGGTTGAGTAGAGTGATCATAGCTCGGCACAACATTGAGGGCCGAAGGGCCTGTTCTGTGCTGTACTGTTCTATGTTCTATGTTCTAAAACTGTCACCTGGTGTGCATTTAGTCTCCCCAGGGTAGAGGAGACTCCCATTGTGAACAGTGAATGCGGTAGACTAAATTCAAAGGACTGCAAGTGAACTGTTGCTTCACCTGGAAGGATTCTTGGACAATGAGGAGGGAGGAGGTAATGGAGCAGGGTTACATCTCCTGTAATTGCGAGAAGATGACATGAAAAGAGGGTGAGGTTTTAGATCCAAGACTGGCTTAGTGGGAGGAGATAGAGGGTGATAATATAAAATGTTATAAATGTAAATATATTTGGGGGCGGGGGGGGGGGGGTGGAGAAATGACAAGTAGGTTCGCAGATGATCTGAAGATCAGCAGGGTGTTTAAGGTGAGGAAGAAGGTGTTAGGTTACAGAAATATATAGATGGGTTGGTCAAATGGCCAGATGGAATTTAATCCTGAAACAAAAAAAAGAGAGGTGATGCACTTTGGAAGCAGTAACAAGAGAAGGAAGGGAATGCATAGCAGGACACCAACCACTGTGGCTGCCTCCTTGGCACCCATCTTTCTGGACCGAGTCACTGAACTTCAATCGGGATTTAAAACTCGTGATTCAGCACTGCCCCCGAGCCCTTCAATTCAAGCTGAGGATTATAGAGCCTGAACTCATGCCCCAAGCACCAAGATGAGACCTGGAAGTTTTCTGCATGAATGGTTCTTAAATACGTGGGTCGGTGGCACAGTGGTTAGCACTGCTGCCTCACGGCGCTGAGGACCCGGGTTCAATTCTAGCTCCGGGTGACTGTCCATGTGGAGTTTGCACATTCTCCCCGTATCTGCGTGGGTCTCACTCCGACAACAGGGTAGGTGGATTGGCCATGCTTATTGGGGAAAAGGTTGGCTACAAAGTGGTTTTTTCATTGCTGTAAATTGGAAGAAATTCTTTCCATTGGGCAGTGGGTCAGTAAAGAAAAGATCCAGATTTAAGATAATTGGCGAAAGAATAAGGGAAGATAAGGAGATCAAAAATAAACAGCTGTTACAATCCAGAATGCCTGAAGAGGTGGTGGAAGCAGAATAAAGTTGCAAATTAAAGTTTACTGATCGCTCCCAGGGATTCAGAATTTGAATTATGCACGTTTTTTGTTATTGCTGAAAAATCCCAATTTTTCATTGGAAAATGCAGGGAGATGCAAAGTTGTCAAAATTACAGATATAATTATCACCTCAAGTGAAAGAGAGTTATTGTGCTGCAGAATGCCAATCTGTCCCCGCTCCCACTGGCACTTCAGAAGTTCTTGTCATACTGCTTTGATAAAGGTTGTTGACTGTATGATAAATTAGACCATTAACTCACTGGAACATTTTGTACAGGGAAAAGGTCAGACTTCAGCCAATTTGGCCCATGATGTAACCTTTTTCAGCTCGCTTGACCCAGTTTCTCCAAAAGCAGCCAGTGTCAAACCTCATACAGCGAAAACTCAGAATCAGAGTACACAGCGAAAACTCAGAATCAGAGTACTCAGAAACTGCCTCAATTTGCCAAACAAAACAAAGAATCTGGTGACCATGTCCCAGAAAGAAAAATAGGTAATTTCCACTTCCATACAAATGGAACGAGAGAAGGCCACTCAGCCCCTCAAGCCATTCAGTTATGTCATGGTCGTTCTGTATCTTGATTCCATTTACCAGTAATCCCTTGCCTAACAAAAATCTATCCTCAGCTGTCATTTTTGATTGACCAGCAGCCCTCAACGTCTTTTCTGAGGGAAGGGTTTTGCAGATTTCCACTACTTTGTGCAATAAAGTGCTTCCTGAGATTAATCCCTGAACAAGTCTGCTCTCATTGAGGTTATGCCCTCTGGTTCTGGACTCCACCACAGGAGGAACTATTCTCTTCTCCATCTAACCCGTCAAATTCTTTAATCATGTTAATCTCAATTGGATTATAATAATAACCTTTATTGTCACAAGTAGGCTTACATTTGCATTGCAATGAAGTTACTGCGAAAAGCCCCTAGTCACCACATTCTGGAGCCTGTTCGGGTACACAGAGGGACAATTCAAAATATTCAATTCACCCAACAGCACGTCTTTCGGGTCTTGTGGGAGGAAACCAAACACCCGGAGGAAACCCACATAGACACGGAGAAGTGCAGACTCCAGACAGTGACCCAAGCCGGGAATCGAACGTGGGACCCATGAGCTGTGAAGCAACAGTGCTAGCCACTGTGCTACCGTGCCGCCCATAATTACCCATAATTTTCTAATACCCAAAAGTCTATGCAGCATAATTATCATCTTTCCCACATTTATCAAGCTATCTAATGAGCTAGAGGTGTACAAGTAGTTGTTACTTTCAAAGTACACAAGTAAAAAGGCCATTTGGCTCACCAAAGCCCATCTTTTAGTTGCCCAACTCTTCCTTCCATCACAGCATTCAGCTCAACTTTGAACAGATCCAATTTTGCCCAAGCTTTATTAAGTAAGTGTTTGCTCTGATGTTATTTCCAGTTCACATGCCTTGGATCATCTTGAAACAATAAAATTCACCCAATCCACACCATTTTACATTCCTCATTAGATCTTCCTCACAGGTGATGCCCTGTACACTAGGGATCAGTCCTTATGTTCTTGTGGTTCCCTCCCCAACATGTGCATGCCTCCCTTTGGGGTGACAGAAATCCAACACAGGTGACCTTCCCGCAAATTCTGGGTCTCAGCAAATTCTCAGATCTATAGTTTGAACACTATTGTTTTGGCTACATGTTACAAAGCTACATTAGCTTTTTGTCCCACGGTCCATGATCTGTGCAGTACAAGAGCTGTCCTCCCAATTTCTGTTGGGGAGGTGTAAGTAAAGTTAATGGCCGCAGTTGAGCAGGTATTAGTCTTCAGTACAGGACAGAACATCAAGATGGCGATAAGGACAGGATGGAATTCTCCCTTACATTTCACAACATCCCAGCTTCAATCGTTTGCTCACTTGTTAGTCAAGCTTGGCCAAGGCAGTAGATGTCCCATCAGTCGCAGAATCAAACCAACACAACAATCCTCTAGTGCTTGCCAGGCAATTAACTTTCCATTGGCTTTTGCTTTCTAGGAGGTGAGGCATGAGGGTTAAATTGAATTTGGATACCAAGTGACCTCAATAGCCCTGGGACCGCAACCACCTCTGGCTCTCCAACCCCGAGAACTCTTACGTTCCTCTAATCTTGATTGCTTGCTCACCCCCACACTCTCCATCCCACTATTGACAGTGTTACCTTCAGCCATTCTGGGCCCCAAACACGTGAAATTCTCTAAGGGAAGGGGAGTGGGAGTTTAGGAGATTTCTTCAAACCTACATTTTTGGCCACATCTATGGTCAGCAGTCTTCATGTCTCCTCCCTTCACTTGTATTAATTTTTGTCATACGGCTAGAAGAACGTGTGGACATTTTATGTGTCAAACACACTATATAAATGCAAGATGGACGGATGAAATTTTTTTTTTAAAATTCAGCTAGGGCTCCCTCTGTAGGTTACTATCTAGTGACTCAGCCACAATAAATGAACCAACACAACAAATATTTGTGGCTTTTGTTGCATGGGAGACGAGGGGTGAAATTACCAGGCAACGGAACATTTTCTAGCCTTGTGAATTCAACAGCAAATACAGCAGTCAAAACCCTTCTGCCCCAGCTAGCCTGAAGCAGCACAGCACTTGCAAATTTAGCCAATCTCATGGCTGCTCACCGCAAACGGCCAATCTATGCAAATTTGAAAGAACATACAAACCCAAACTAGTTTCTTCCACGGAGCGACGGTAAAACTTCTCTGGAGTTACAATTAGACTCCAGATGCGAGATGTTGGGAGAGGGGGGGGGGGGGGGGGGGGGAAACAGTGTGTAACACCCATTTCTCTCAACTTCTGAAAGCACTGGCAGAGGGAAGGAAGTAGCAGCCAACACACCCACTCTCCAATAACAGGTTTGAAGTTTTACACGCAGCTTAATCATAAACTCATGTGAATAGATTCATTCTGCCAAAAAGCAGTTTTAAGAGGAATAGAAACCAGAATTATTTTTTAATGACTGTAAAAGAATGCCAAAGGGGCGTAACTTCCTCAGGAGCCCATTTAGCTCGGATTGCTAGTTTCAGGAAGGGCGATTTTAATGGGGAGGGGGAAAGAGAGGAATCTGCAGTTGCAATTTACACCAAAGGTATCCTGATCACTGTCTCAACTCTGCTGCATCCACACTACCAGGAACACCCTGAGCACCTTCCAGTCTGCAACTACAGCTTTCTTGAGAGACATGAAGCACTGAGGCAGCTCCAACTTTAAGAGCTGTTCCATAAATGGTCCCCGACTGCTCCACATAGTCTGCAAAGAACCAAAACAGCTGCACGAATATTTTAAGATTGTTCATCCATCAAAAAAGCATTGGCAGGAGTTTCCTAAAGCAAAGCCATCTTATTGGAGCTAGTACAGTTTAGATAAACAAACAGTCTGCCATCTATGTACGTGCAAAAGTAACTGAACCAAACCTGGTTGGTTTTGGAGCCATTTCAATATTAATTGGGAGACGATCCAACTAATGCAGAGAGTCAGCAAGTCATGTACTAGTAAATACAGGAACCTGCATTTATATATCACCAGTAATGAAGTAAAGCAACAGACTCTGGAGATCTCAATTATTCAAGCTCCATTCCCGGTGGGCAATAATGAGCCACTGCATCAGATAATTTATGAAAGACCTCGGGAATTAAGCATCCAACCTTCAGAGCCGCTTTCCTCCCACACAATTTTTCTACCTCAATTCTAAAGGCAGTGAGTTTTGGCTGGAGCCACTGTGGCTTTTCTGAAAAACTTTGTGCAAATGTCCAATCCTAGCGCCAGCAGGCAGCTCAACTACAAAGGGTGTAGAAACTGAAGGCAATCTTGGCCACAGATGTGCATTTCTGGCAAGGTTCAGGAATTTGAGATGAGCTTCCCTCCGTTGCCGTTGCTCAGGGATATGGAAGCCAACTGTTAACATCGCTACCGCTGGCCCAGCAGCAAATCTCTCTCTGTACAGTCCCATACCACAACACATCAAGCATTCGGGCCACCAGTGTCTATCTCCTTTGTTTAATCTCGACAAACCTGCATTTACACAAGTGTAAATGTCCGAAAGCACTATGCAGCCAAATTAATTCTTCAGATGTGGGCGTCGCTGGCTAGGTCAGCATTTATTGCCCATCCCTAATTGCCCTTTAAGATGGTGGTGAGTTTATTGAGGCATTTTTGGCATATAAAAACAATGACATTTTATACTGCTGTACAAAAGGAAAAGCAAGTAACCCACATTACAAACCCCAACTCCATTCTCGCAAGGACCTGCCTAAAGCACCCCCTACTCTACCCTACCCCCCCCCCCCCCCCCCAAACACACACACGCTGATGATTAATTATCTGCAAAGAAGTCAATGAATGGCTGCCACCTCCGGGCGAACCCGATACTGAACCTCTCAAGGTGAACTTAAAGCTCGCCATGTCCGATAGCCATGCTTCGGTCTTCGGGGGCTTTGAGTCCCTCCACGCCAACAGTGTTCGTCGCCGGGCTACCAGGGAAGCAAAGGCCAAGACGCGGCCTCCTTCTCCTCCTGGACTCCCAGGTCCTCCGACACCCCAAAGATTGCCACCTCAGGACTCATTACCACCCCCAGTTTTCAAAACCCGGGACATGATGTCCACGAATCCCTGCCTGGACCCCCCCCCCCCCCCCCCCCCACCCCACCGAGTCTAGGGCACGACCAGAACATGTGCACGTGATTAGTCGGCCCACCGGCGCATCTGGCACACTTGCCCTCCAGCCCGAAGCATTTACTCATCCGGGCCACCGTCATGTGGGCCCGGTGCACGACCTTAAACTGGATCAGACTGAGCCTGGCACATGTTGCGGTTGTGTTTATCCAGAGCTTCTGCTCAAACACCGTTATCCATCTCTCGCCAGCCCCCCCCCCCCCCCCCCCCCCCCCCAGCCCCTCCTCCCACTTAGGCTTCAGGTCCTCAGTCTGTGTATCCTCTGCTCCCATTAGCTCTTTGCAAATATCAGAGACTCTACCCTCACCTAGAAACTACCCTGTCCTGCCTCCCCTTTGGCGGGAGGTGTGGGAAGGACGGCACCAGTCTACGCACAAAATCCCTCACCTGTAAGTATCTAAAGTCATTCTCTCCCACCAGCCCAAACTTCTCCTCCAATGCCCTCGTGCTCAGAAAGCTCCCTTCCAGGAACAGATCACCCACCCTCACAATCCCCGCCCTCCGCCACAGTCGGCACCCACCGTCCATGTTCCCCGGGGCAAATCAGTGATTGCCGCAGATTGGGGTCCACGCTGATGCTCTCACTTCCCCTATATGCCTCCTCCACTGGCCGCAGAGCCGCCACCACTATAGGGCTGGTGGAGTACCGCGCCGGCGGGAGGGGCAGGGGCACCGTAACCAGGGCTGCCAAGCTGGTGCCCCTGCACGAAGTAGCCTCCATCCGCTCCCAAACCGACCCCGTACCAACCATCCATTTCCGTATCATCGCTATGTTGCTCATAGTAGTTGCTAAAGTTCGGCAATGCCAGCTCCCACATCCCCTCTGTTCCTTTCGAGCATCACCTTCCTCACCCTCGGGGACTTCCCCGCCCAGACATATCCCAGGATAATTTTATTCAGCCTCTTAAAGGAGGACCTCGGGGTGAAAATGGGGAGACACTGAAATACGAACAAGAATCTCGGGAGAAGGTCATCTTAACAGTCTGCACACTCCCCGCTAGTGACAGTGGGAGCGCATCCCAACTCCGAACCTCCTCCCTCACTCGTTCCACCAGTTGGGACAGGTTGAGCTTATGCAACCTACCCCAGTCACGTGCCACCTGTATCCCCAAGTATCTAAAGCTGTGAGTTGCCCTCTTGAACCGCTGCAATCTATGTGGTGTAGGAACTCTTATTCCAGAATTTCGACCCAGCGGAGGTGATGGAATGGTAATATATTTCCAAGTCGGGGTGGTGAGTGACTTGAGTGGGGAACCTCCAGGTGGAGGCGTTCCCAGGTATCTGGTGCTCTCGTCCTTCTGGGTGATGGTGGTCATGGGTTTGTAAAATGCTGTCCAAGGAGCCTTGGTGAGTGCCTGCATTGCATCTTGGAGATGGTACACACGACTTTCACTGTGCGTCGGTGGTGGAGGGAGTAGCAATCAAGTGGGCTGCTTTGTCCTGGATGGTGTCAAGCTACACTCATCCAGGCAAGTGGAGTGTATTCCATTACACTCCTGACTTGCGCCTTGTAGATGGCAGAGTGGTTTTGGGAAGTCAGGAGGTGAGTTTCTCTCATAGGTTTCCTAGCCTGTCTAGTCCAGTTCAGGTTCTGGTCAATGGTAATCCCCAGGACATTGATAGTGGGGATTCAGCGATGGTAATGCCATTGAACGTCTTGGGGCTATATTTTGTTAGGGAATGGTCATTGCCTGGCACAAATGTACCATGCACATTTCAGCTCAGCTCCTGCATTAAGACATGCCAACTTTGAAGTGTAGTCTGTTGTAATGTAAAGAGACATGGTAGCTCCCCAAAATCCAACAAACAGCAATTAGAATTGACTATAACGTCTGGGCAGTACAGAGCGTGCCCAGATGTAGGTCATTCAGCCCTTAAGCCTGTTGCGTTTGATAAGACCATGGCATGTCTGATTGTGGCCTTACTTTTCTGTTTACCGCCCCCCCCCCCCCCCCCCCCACACAACCCTTTGATTCACTGGTCAATCAAGAATCTGTCTAAACTAGCCTTAAATATATTCAACAACCCAGCCTCCATTGCATTTGACAAACTAACCACCCTCGAATATTTGGATAGTCAGATGCTTTTCCCCAGGGTAGAGGGGTCAATTACTAGGGGGCATAGGTTTAAGATGCGAGGGGCCAGGTATAGAGTAGATGTACGAGGCAAGTTTTTTTTTATACACAGAGGGTAGTGGGTGCCTGGAATTCGCTGCCGGAGGAGGTGGTGGAAGCAGGGACGATATTGACATTTAAGGGGCATCTTGACAAATACATGAATAGGATGGGAATAGAGGGATACGGACCCAGGAAGTGTAGAAGATTGTAGTTTAGTCGGGCAGCATGGTCGGCACGGGCTTGGAGGGCCGAAGGGCCTGTTCCTGTGCTGTACTTTTCTTTGTTCTTTGCTTGAAAAAAATAATTCTCATCTCGGTCTTAAATGGGAGACCCCTAATTTTAAATTGTGTCTCTCCATTCAAGTATTTCCAACAAGGCGAATCATCCTCTCTGTATCCACCCTATTAGGTCATTCAGACACCATCAATTTTTTTTAAAAAGAGATTATCTGGTGCTTGTGGGACCCACTGGTACAAAACTTGTCTACAACGGTTCCCTGCACAACGCAGCAGTGTGGCATTACACAGGTCTCCTCACTGGCTGTCAACTCCAGAAGTGAGTAGGGGAAAACTAAATCAGAAAACACGTTCTGCATTTGGCTGCGACGTATTGCTAGCACTTTTTCACGTGAATCATTAGTCGGGACAGCAGTCTGGAAAATGAACCCTAAAATTAAAAGATAACAGCAACACTAGCACCAATAAAATGAGTCACACAAGCCACATCTCCAAGATTAACCATAGATTTACATCAGCTCTACGTGGACAGGAGCACCCTCAACTCCCTCTACTCCAGGGGTGGGCAAACTACGGCCCACGGGCCGTAAAAATTTTTTTAAAGGTTAATGGGGGGGGGGTGGGGGGGCGCTGTTGGGTTACTTACTGGTATAGGGTGGATACGTTGACTTGAGTAGGGTGATCATTGCTCGGCACAACGTCGAGGGCCGAAGGGCCTGTTCTGTGCTGTACTGTTCTATGTTCTATATGAGGCGCCCAGAATCATAACCGGGTGAAGTAATTATTTTACTTAATATACTATGCGGCCCTTTGTGAATTGTGAATTTCTGAATGTGGCCCTTGCATGGAAAAGTTTGCCACCCCTGCTCTACTCTCATCAGTAGAGGTGTCTGGCTAAACACTTCCCCAA